>NC_080672.1:243441498-243733710 GCF_030247195.1 Topomyia yanbarensis
TACCACATAAAATAACTCTCATTAATGTCTCCGAATCTTTACAAAATTTAATCACGCCCTCTAATTATTTCTACTTAAGATAGCCGTATAAATTTTCCCCCTTAGTTAAACATTATTTGCTCCAATAATCTCATTGCTAAAAATGTCAAACCATATTGCCATAAAAACTAAATGACCCCCTAATCTTACGAAAATTATATTACCCCCTTGTGTATATGTATAGCTAATCAATATGTAATCCCCTAGTTTTAAGTAATTTAAAATGTAAAACAAAACAAAATTGGCACCTTTAAGCTAACGCAAACCTGCCTTATCAAATAAACGAATTGGAAAAAAAAAAAAAAAGACAAAGACAAGACAAAGACAAGACAAAGACAAGACAAAGACAAGACAAAGACAAGACAAAGACAAGACAAAGACAAGACAAAGACAAGACAAAGACAAGACAAAGACAAGACAAAGACAAGACAAAGACAAGACAAAGACAAGACAAAGACAAGACAAAGACAAGACAAAGACAAGACAAAGACAAGACAAAGACAAGACAAAGACAAGACAAAGACAAGACAAAGACAAGACAAAGACAAGACAAAGACAAGACAAAGACAAGACAAAGACAAGACAAAGACAAGACAAAGACAAGACAAAGACAAGACAAAGACAAGACAAAGACAAGACAAAGACAAGACAAAGACAAGACAAAGACAAGACAAAGACAAGACAAAGACAAGACAAAGACAAGACAAAGACAAGACAAAGACAAGACAAAGACAAGACAAAGACAAGACAAAGACAAGACAAAGACAAGACAAAGACAAGACAAAGACAAGACAAAGACAAGACAAAGACAAGACAAAGACAAGACAAAGACAAGACAAAGACAAGACAAAGACAAGACAAAGACAAGACAAAGACAAGACAAAGACAAGACAAAGACAAGACAAAGACAAGACAAAGACAAGACAAAGACAAGACAAAGACAAGACAAAGACAAGACAAAGACAAGACAAAGACAAGACAAAGACAAGACAAAGACAAGACAAAGACAAGACAAAGACAAGACAAAGACAAGACAAAGACAAGACAAAGACAAGACAAAGACAAGACAAAGACAAGACAAAGACAAGACAAAGACAAGACAAAGACAAGACAAAGACAAGACAAAGACAAGACAAAGACAAGACAAAGACAAGACAAAGACAAGACAAAGACAAGACAAAGACAAGACAAAGACAAGACAAAGACAAGACAAAGACAAGACAAAGACAAGACAAAGACAAGACAAAGACAAGACAAAGACAAGACAAAGACAAGACAAAGACAAGACAAAGACAAGACAAAGACAAGACAAAGACAAGACAAAGACAAGACAAAGACAAGACAAAGACAAGACAAAGACAAGACAAAGACAAGACAAAGACAAGACAAAGACAAGACAAAGACAAGACAAAGACAAGACAAAGACAAGACAAAGACAAGACAAAGACAAGACAAAGACAAGACAAAGACAAGACAAAGACAAGACAAAGACAAGACAAAGACAAGACAAAGACAAGACAAAGACAAGACAAAGACAAGACAAAGACAAGACAAAGACAAGACAAAGACAAGACAAAGACAAGACAAAGACAAGACAAAGACAAGACAAAGACAAGACAAAGACAAGACAAAGACAAGACAAAGACAAGACAAAGACAAGACAAAGACAAGACAAAGACAAGACAAAGACAAGACAAAGACAAGACAAAGACAAGACAAAGACAAGACAAAGACAAGACAAAGACAAGACAAAGACAAGACAAAGACAAGACAAAGACAAGACAAAGACAAGACAAAGACAAGACAAAGACAAGACAAAGACAAGACAAAGACAAGACAAAGACAAGACAAAGACAAGACAAAGACAAGACAAAGACAAGACAAAGACAAGACAAAGACAAGACAAAGACAAGACAAAGACAAGACAAAGACAAGACAAAGACAAGACAAAGACAAGACAAAGACAAGACAAAGACAAGACAAAGACAAGACAAAGACAAGACAAAGACAAGACAAAGACAAGACAAAGACAAGACAAAGACAAGACAAAGACAAGACAAAGACAAGACAAAGACAAGACAAAGACAAGACAAAGACAAGACAAAGACAAGACAAAGACAAGACAAAGACAAGACAAAGACAAGACAAAGACAAGACAAAGACAAGACAAAGACAAGACAAAGACAAGACAAAGACAAGACAAAGACAAGACAAAGACAAGACAAAGACAAGACAAAGACAAGACAAAGACAAGACAAAGACAAGACAAAGACAAGACAAAGACAAGACAAAGACAAGACAAAGACAAGACAAAGACAAGACAAAGACAAGACAAAGACAAGACAAAGACAAGACAAAGACAAGACAAAGACAAGACAAAGACAAGACAAAGACAAGACAAAGACAAGACAAAGACAAGACAAAGACAAGACAAAGACAAGACAAAGACAAGACAAAGACAAGACAAAGACAAGACAAAGACAAGACAAAGACAAGACAAAGACAAGACAAAGACAAGACAAAGACAAGACAAAGACAAGACAAAGACAAGACAAAGACAAGACAAAGACAAGACAAAGACAAGACAAAGACAAGACAAAGACAAGACAAAGACAAGACAAAGACAAGACAAAGACAAGACAAAGACAAGACAAAGACAAGACAAAGACAAGACAAAGACAAGACAAAGACAAGACAAAGACAAGACAAAGACAAGACAAAGACAAGACAAAGACAAGACAAAGACAAGACAAAGACAAGACAAAGACAAGACAAAGACAAGACAAAGACAAGACAAAGACAAGACAAAGACAAGACAAAGACAAGACAAAGACAAGACAAAGACAAGACAAAGACAAGACAAAGACAAGACAAAGACAAGACAAAGACAAGACAAAGACAAGACAAAGACAAGACAAAGACAAGACAAAGACAAGACAAAGACAAGACAAAGACAAGACAAAGACAAGACAAAGACAAGACAAAGACAAGACAAAGACAAGACAAAGACAAGACAAAGACAAGACAAAGACAAGACAAAGACAAGACAAAGACAAGACAAAGACAAGACAAAGACAAGACAAAGACAAGACAAAGACAAGACAAAGACAAGACAAAGACAAGACAAAGACAAGACAAAGACAAGACAAAGACAAGACAAAGACAAGACAAAGACAAGACAAAGACAAGACAAAGACAAGACAAAGACAAGACAAAGACAAGACAAAGACAAGACAAAGACAAGACAAAGACAAGACAAAGACAAGACAAAGACAAGACAAAGACAAGACAAAGACAAGACAAAGACAAGACAAAGACAAGACAAAGACAAGACAAAGACAAGACAAAGACAAGACAAAGACAAGACAAAGACAAGACAAAGACAAGACAAAGACAAGACAAAGACAAGACAAAGACAAGACAAAGACAAGACAAAGACAAGACAAAGACAAGACAAAGACAAGACAAAGACAAGACAAAGACAAGACAAAGACAAGACAAAGACAAGACAAAGACAAGACAAAGACAAGACAAAGACAAGACAAAGACAAGACAAAGACAAGACAAAGACAAGACAAAGACAAGACAAAGACAAGACAAAGACAAGACAAAGACAAGACAAAGACAAGACAAAGACAAGACAAAGACAAGACAAAGACAAGACAAAGACAAGACAAAGACAAGACAAAGACAAGACAAAGACAAGACAAAGACAAGACAAAGACAAGACAAAGACAAGACAAAGACAAGACAAAGACAAGACAAAGACAAGACAAAGACAAGACAAAGACAAGACAAAGACAAGACAAAGACAAGACAAAGACAAGACAAAGACAAGACAAAGACAAGACAAAGACAAGACAAAGACAAGACAAAGACAAGACAAAGACAAGACAAAGACAAGACAAAGACAAGACAAAGACAAGACAAAGACAAGACAAAGACAAGACAAAGACAAGACAAAGACAAGACAAAGACAAGACAAAGACAAGACAAAGACAAGACAAAGACAAGACAAAGACAAGACAAAGACAAGACAAAGACAAGACAAAGACAAGACAAAGACAAGACAAAGACAAGACAAAGACAAGACAAAGACAAGACAAAGACAAGACAAAGACAAGACAAAGACAAGACAAAGACAAGACAAAGACAAGACAAAGACAAGACAAAGACAAGACAAAGACAAGACAAAGACAAGACAAAGACAAGACAAAGACAAGACAAAGACAAGACAAAGACAAGACAAAGACAAGACAAAGACAAGACAAAGACAAGACAAAGACAAGACAAAGACAAGACAAAGACAAGACAAAGACAAGACAAAGACAAGACAAAGACAAGACAAAGACAAGACAAAGACAAGACAAAGACAAGACAAAGACAAGACAAAGACAAGACAAAGACAAGACAAAGACAAGACAAAGACAAGACAAAGACAAGACAAAGACAAGACAAAGACAAGACAAAGACAAGACAAAGACAAGACAAAGACAAGACAAAGACAAGACAAAGACAAGACAAAGACAAGACAAAGACAAGACAAAGACAAGACAAAGACAAGACAAAGACAAGACAAAGACAAGACAAAGACAAGACAAAGACAAGACAAAGACAAGACAAAGACAAGACAAAGACAAGACAAAGACAAGACAAAGACAAGACAAAGACAAGACAAAGACAAGACAAAGACAAGACAAAGACAAGACAAAGACAAGACAAAGACAAGACAAAGACAAGACAAAGACAAGACAAAGACAAGACAAAGACAAGACAAAGACAAGACAAAGACAAGACAAAGACAAGACAAAGACAAGACAAAGACAAGACAAAGACAAGACAAAGACAAGACAAAGACAAGACAAAGACAAGACAAAGACAAGACAAAGACAAGACAAAGACAAGACAAAGACAAGACAAAGACAAGACAAAGACAAGACAAAGACAAGACAAAGACAAGACAAAGACAAGACAAAGACAAGACAAAGACAAGACAAAGACAAGACAAAGACAAGACAAAGACAAGACAAAGACAAGACAAAGACAAGACAAAGACAAGACAAAGACAAGACAAAGACAAGACAAAGACAAGACAAAGACAAGACAAAGACAAGACAAAGACAAGACAAAGACAAGACAAAGACAAGACAAAGACAAGACAAAGACAAGACAAAGACAAGACAAAGACAAGACAAAGACAAGACAAAGACAAGACAAAGACAAGACAAAGACAAGACAAAGACAAGACAAAGACAAGACAAAGACAAGACAAAGACAAGACAAAGACAAGACAAAGACAAGACAAAGACAAGACAAAGACAAGACAAAGACAAGACAAAGACAAGACAAAGACAAGACAAAGACAAGACAAAGACAAGACAAAGACAAGACAAAGACAAGACAAAGACAAGACAAAGACAAGACAAAGACAAGACAAAGACAAGACAAAGACAAGACAAAGACAAGACAAAGACAAGACAAAGACAAGACAAAGACAAGACAAAGACAAGACAAAGACAAGACAAAGACAAGACAAAGACAAGACAAAGACAAGACAAAGACAAGACAAAGACAAGACAAAGACAAGACAAAGACAAGACAAAGACAAGACAAAGACAAGACAAAGACAAGACAAAGACAAGACAAAGACAAGACAAAGACAAGACAAAGACAAGACAAAGACAAGACAAAGACAAGACAAAGACAAGACAAAGACAAGACAAAGACAAGACAAAGACAAGACAAAGACAAGACAAAGACAAGACAAAGACAAGACAAAGACAAGACAAAGACAAGACAAAGACAAGACAAAGACAAGACAAAGACAAGACAAAGACAAGACAAAGACAAGACAAAGACAAGACAAAGACAAGACAAAGACAAGACAAAGACAAGACAAAGACAAGACAAAGACAAGACAAAGACAAGACAAAGACAAGACAAAGACAAGACAAAGACAAGACAAAGACAAGACAAAGACAAGACAAAGACAAGACAAAGACAAGACAAAGACAAGACAAAGACAAGACAAAGACAAGACAAAGACAAGACAAAGACAAGACAAAGACAAGACAAAGACAAGACAAAGACAAGACAAAGACAAGACAAAGACAAGACAAAGACAAGACAAAGACAAGACAAAGACAAGACAAAGACAAGACAAAGACAAGACAAAGACAAGACAAAGACAAGACAAAGACAAGACAAAGACAAGACAAAGACAAGACAAAGACAAGACAAAGACAAGACAAAGACAAGACAAAGACAAGACAAAGACAAGACAAAGACAAGACAAAGACAAGACAAAGACAAGACAAAGACAAGACAAAGACAAGACAAAGACAAGACAAAGACAAGACAAAGACAAGACAAAGACAAGACAAAGACAAGACAAAGACAAGACAAAGACAAGACAAAGACAAGACAAAGACAAGACAAAGACAAGACAAAGACAAGACAAAGACAAGACAAAGACAAGACAAAGACAAGACAAAGACAAGACAAAGACAAGACAAAGACAAGACAAAGACAAGACAAAGACAAGACAAAGACAAGACAAAGACAAGACAAAGACAAGACAAAGACAAGACAAAGACAAGACAAAGACAAGACAAAGACAAGACAAAGACAAGACAAAGACAAGACAAAGACAAGACAAAGACAAGACAAAGACAAGACAAAGACAAGACAAAGACAAGACAAAGACAAGACAAAGACAAGACAAAGACAAGACAAAGACAAGACAAAGACAAGACAAAGACAAGACAAAGACAAGACAAAGACAAGACAAAGACAAGACAAAGACAAGACAAAGACAAGACAAAGACAAGACAAAGACAAGACAAAGACAAGACAAAGACAAGACAAAGACAAGACAAAGACAAGACAAAGACAAGACAAAGACAAGACAAAGACAAGACAAAGACAAGACAAAGACAAGACAAAGACAAGACAAAGACAAGACAAAGACAAGACAAAGACAAGACAAAGACAAGACAAAGACAAGACAAAGACAAGACAAAGACAAGACAAAGACAAGACAAAGACAAGACAAAGACAAGACAAAGACAAGACAAAGACAAGACAAAGACAAGACAAAGACAAGACAAAGACAAGACAAAGACAAGACAAAGACAAGACAAAGACAAGACAAAGACAAGACAAAGACAAGACAAAGACAAGACAAAGACAAGACAAAGACAAGACAAAGACAAGACAAAGACAAGACAAAGACAAGACAAAGACAAGACAAAGACAAGACAAAGACAAGACAAAGACAAGACAAAGACAAGACAAAGACAAGACAAAGACAAGACAAAGACAAGACAAAGACAAGACAAAGACAAGACAAAGACAAGACAAAGACAAGACAAAGACAAGACAAAGACAAGACAAAGACAAGACAAAGACAAGACAAAGACAAGACAAAGACAAGACAAAGACAAGACAAAGACAAGACAAAGACAAGACAAAGACAAGACAAAGACAAGACAAAGACAAGACAAAGACAAGACAAAGACAAGACAAAGACAAGACAAAGACAAGACAAAGACAAGACAAAGACAAGACAAAGACAAGACAAAGACAAGACAAAGACAAGACAAAGACAAGACAAAGACAAGACAAAGACAAGACAAAGACAAGACAAAGACAAGACAAAGACAAGACAAAGACAAGACAAAGACAAGACAAAGACAAGACAAAGACAAGACAAAGACAAGACAAAGACAAGACAAAGACAAGACAAAGACAAGACAAAGACAAGACAAAGACAAGACAAAGACAAGACAAAGACAAGACAAAGACAAGACAAAGACAAGACAAAGACAAGACAAAGACAAGACAAAGACAAGACAAAGACAAGACAAAGACAAGACAAAGACAAGACAAAGACAAGACAAAGACAAGACAAAGACAAGACAAAGACAAGACAAAGACAAGACAAAGACAAGACAAAGACAAGACAAAGACAAGACAAAGACAAGACAAAGACAAGACAAAGACAAGACAAAGACAAGACAAAGACAAGACAAAGACAAGACAAAGACAAGACAAAGACAAGACAAAGACAAGACAAAGACAAGACAAAGACAAGACAAAGACAAGACAAAGACAAGACAAAGACAAGACAAAGACAAGACAAAGACAAGACAAAGACAAGACAAAGACAAGACAAAGACAAGACAAAGACAAGACAAAGACAAGACAAAGACAAGACAAAGACAAGACAAAGACAAGACAAAGACAAGACAAAGACAAGACAAAGACAAGACAAAGACAAGACAAAGACAAGACAAAGACAAGACAAAGACAAGACAAAGACAAGACAAAGACAAGACAAAGACAAGACAAAGACAAGACAAAGACAAGACAAAGACAAGACAAAGACAAGACAAAGACAAGACAAAGACAAGACAAAGACAAGACAAAGACAAGACAAAGACAAGACAAAGACAAGACAAAGACAAGACAAAGACAAGACAAAGACAAGACAAAGACAAGACAAAGACAAGACAAAGACAAGACAAAGACAAGACAAAGACAAGACAAAGACAAGACAAAGACAAGACAAAGACAAGACAAAGACAAGACAAAGACAAGACAAAGACAAGACAAAGACAAGACAAAGACAAGACAAAGACAAGACAAAGACAAGACAAAGACAAGACAAAGACAAGACAAAGACAAGACAAAGACAAGACAAAGACAAGACAAAGACAAGACAAAGACAAGACAAAGACAAGACAAAGACAAGACAAAGACAAGACAAAGACAAGACAAAGACAAGACAAAGACAAGACAAAGACAAGACAAAGACAAGACAAAGACAAGACAAAGACAAGACAAAGACAAGACAAAGACAAGACAAAGACAAGACAAAGACAAGACAAAGACAAGACAAAGACAAGACAAAGACAAGACAAAGACAAGACAAAGACAAGACAAAGACAAGACAAAGACAAGACAAAGACAAGACAAAGACAAGACAAAGACAAGACAAAGACAAGACAAAGACAAGACAAAGACAAGACAAAGACAAGACAAAGACAAGACAAAGACAAGACAAAGACAAGACAAAGACAAGACAAAGACAAGACAAAGACAAGACAAAGACAAGACAAAGACAAGACAAAGACAAGACAAAGACAAGACAAAGACAAGACAAAGACAAGACAAAGACAAGACAAAGACAAGACAAAGACAAGACAAAGACAAGACAAAGACAAGACAAAGACAAGACAAAGACAAGACAAAGACAAGACAAAGACAAGACAAAGACAAGACAAAGACAAGACAAAGACAAGACAAAGACAAGACAAAGACAAGACAAAGACAAGACAAAGACAAGACAAAGACAAGACAAAGACAAGACAAAGACAAGACAAAGACAAGACAAAGACAAGACAAAGACAAGACAAAGACAAGACAAAGACAAGACAAAGACAAGACAAAGACAAGACAAAGACAAGACAAAGACAAGACAAAGACAAGACAAAGACAAGACAAAGACAAGACAAAGACAAGACAAAGACAAGACAAAGACAAGACAAAGACAAGACAAAGACAAGACAAAGACAAGACAAAGACAAGACAAAGACAAGACAAAGACAAGACAAAGACAAGACAAAGACAAGACAAAGACAAGACAAAGACAAGACAAAGACAAGACAAAGACAAGACAAAGACAAGACAAAGACAAGACAAAGACAAGACAAAGACAAGACAAAGACAAGACAAAGACAAGACAAAGACAAGACAAAGACAAGACAAAGACAAGACAAAGACAAGACAAAGACAAGACAAAGACAAGACAAAGACAAGACAAAGACAAGACAAAGACAAGACAAAGACAAGACAAAGACAAGACAAAGACAAGACAAAGACAAGACAAAGACAAGACAAAGACAAGACAAAGACAAGACAAAGACAAGACAAAGACAAGACAAAGACAAGACAAAGACAAGACAAAGACAAGACAAAGACAAGACAAAGACAAGACAAAGACAAGACAAAGACAAGACAAAGACAAGACAAAGACAAGACAAAGACAAGACAAAGACAAGACAAAGACAAGACAAAGACAAGACAAAGACAAGACAAAGACAAGACAAAGACAAGACAAAGACAAGACAAAGACAAGACAAAGACAAGACAAAGACAAGACAAAGACAAGACAAAGACAAGACAAAGACAAGACAAAGACAAGACAAAGACAAGACAAAGACAAGACAAAGACAAGACAAAGACAAGACAAAGACAAGACAAAGACAAGACAAAGACAAGACAAAGACAAGACAAAGACAAGACAAAGACAAGACAAAGACAAGACAAAGACAAGACAAAGACAAGACAAAGACAAGACAAAGACAAGACAAAGACAAGACAAAGACAAGACAAAGACAAGACAAAGACAAGACAAAGACAAGACAAAGACAAGACAAAGACAAGACAAAGACAAGACAAAGACAAGACAAAGACAAGACAAAGACAAGACAAAGACAAGACAAAGACAAGACAAAGACAAGACAAAGACAAGACAAAGACAAGACAAAGACAAGACAAAGACAAGACAAAGACAAGACAAAGACAAGACAAAGACAAGACAAAGACAAGACAAAGACAAGACAAAGACAAGACAAAGACAAGACAAAGACAAGACAAAGACAAGACAAAGACAAGACAAAGACAAGACAAAGACAAGACAAAGACAAGACAAAGACAAGACAAAGACAAGACAAAGACAAGACAAAGACAAGACAAAGACAAGACAAAGACAAGACAAAGACAAGACAAAGACAAGACAAAGACAAGACAAAGACAAGACAAAGACAAGACAAAGACAAGACAAAGACAAGACAAAGACAAGACAAAGACAAGACAAAGACAAGACAAAGACAAGACAAAGACAAGACAAAGACAAGACAAAGACAAGACAAAGACAAGACAAAGACAAGACAAAGACAAGACAAAGACAAGACAAAGACAAGACAAAGACAAGACAAAGACAAGACAAAGACAAGACAAAGACAAGACAAAGACAAGACAAAGACAAGACAAGACAAGACAAAGACAAGACAAGACAGACAAAGACAGACAAAGACAAGACAAAGACAAGACAAGACAAGACAAAGACAAGACAAGACAAGACAAAGACAAGACAAAGACAAGACAAAGACAAGACAAAGACAAGACAAGACAAGACAAAGACAAGACAAAGACAAGACAAAACTTGTCTTGTCTTTGTCTTGTCTTTGTCTTGTCTTTGTCTTGTCTTTGTCTTGTCTTTGTCTTGTCTTTGTCTTGTCTTTGTCTTGTCTTTGTCTTGTCTTTGTCTTGTCTTTGTCTTGTCTTTGTCTTGTCTTTGTCTTGTCTTTGTCTTGTCTTTGTCTTGTCTTTGTCTTGTCTTTGTCTTGTCTTTGTCTTGTCTTTGTCTTGTCTTTGTCTTGTCTTTGTCTTGTCTTTGTCTTGTCTTTGTCTTGTCTTTGTCTTGTCTTTGTCTTGTCTTTGTCTTGTCTTTGTCTTGTCTTTGTCTTGTCTTTGTCTTGTCTTTGTCTTGTCTTTGTCTTGTCTTTGTCTTGTCTTTGTCTTGTCTTTGTCTTGTCTTTGTCTTGTCTTTGTCTTGTCTTTGTCTTGTCTTTGTCTTGTCTTTGTCTTGTCTTTGTCTTGTCTTTGTCTTGTCTTTGTCTTGTCTTTGTCTTGTCTTTGTCTTGTCTTTGTCTTGTCTTTGTCTTGTCTTTGTCTTGTCTTTGTCTTGTCTTTGTCTTGTCTTTGTCTTGTCTTTGTCTTGTCTTTGTCTTGTCTTTGTCTTGTCTTTGTCTTGTCTTTGTCTTGTCTTTGTCTTGTCTTTGTCTTGTCTTTGTCTTGTCTTTGTCTTGTCTTTGTCTTGTCTTTGTCTTGTCTTTGTCTTGTCTTTGTCTTGTCTTTGTCTTGTCTTTGTCTTGTCTTTGTCTTGTCTTTGTCTTGTCTTTGTCTTGTCTTTGTCTTGTCTTTGTCTTGTCTTTGTCTTGTCTTTGTCTTGTCTTTGTCTTGTCTTTGTCTTGTCTTTGTCTTGTCTTTGTCTTGTCTTTGTCTTGTCTTTGTCTTGTCTTTGTCTTGTCTTTGTCTTGTCTTTGTCTTGTCTTTGTCTTGTCTTTGTCTTGTCTTTGTCTTGTCTTTGTCTTGTCTTTGTCTTGTCTTTGTCTTGTCTTTGTCTTGTCTTTGTCTTGTCTTTGTCTTGTCTTTGTCTTGTCTTTGTCTTGTCTTTGTCTTGTCTTTGTCTTGTCTTTGTCTTGTCTTTGTCTTGTCTTTGTCTTGTCTTTGTCTTGTCTTTGTCTTGTCTTTGTCTTGTCTTTGTCTTGTCTTTGTCTTGTCTTTGTCTTGTCTTTGTCTTGTCTTTGTCTTGTCTTTGTCTTGTCTTTGTCTTGTCTTTGTCTTGTCTTTGTCTTGTCTTTGTCTTGTCTTTGTCTTGTCTTTGTCTTGTCTTTGTCTTGTCTTTGTCTTGTCTTTGTCTTGTCTTTGTCTTGTCTTTGTCTTGTCTTTGTCTTGTCTTTGTCTTGTCTTTGTCTTGTCTTTGTCTTGTCTTTGTCTTGTCTTTGTCTTGTCTTTGTCTTGTCTTTGTCTTGTCTTTGTCTTGTCTTTGTCTTGTCTTTGTCTTGTCTTTGTCTTGTCTTTGTCTTGTCTTTGTCTTGTCTTTGTCTTGTCTTTGTCTTGTCTTTGTCTTGTCTTTGTCTTGTCTTTGTCTTGTCTTTGTCTTGTCTTTGTCTTGTCTTTGTCTTGTCTTTGTCTTGTCTTTGTCTTGTCTTTGTCTTGTCTTTGTCTTGTCTTTGTCTTGTCTTTGTCTTGTCTTTGTCTTGTCTTTGTCTTGTCTTTGTCTTGTCTTTGTCTTGTCTTTGTCTTGTCTTTGTCTTGTCTTTGTCTTGTCTTTGTCTTGTCTTTGTCTTGTCTTTGTCTTGTCTTTGTCTTGTCTTTGTCTTGTCTTTGTCTTGTCTTTGTCTTGTCTTTGTCTTGTCTTTGTCTTGTCTTTGTCTTGTCTTTGTCTTGTCTTTGTCTTGTCTTTGTCTTGTCTTTGTCTTGTCTTTGTCTTGTCTTTGTCTTGTCTTTGTCTTGTCTTTGTCTTGTCTTTGTCTTGTCTTTGTCTTGTCTTTGTCTTGTCTTTGTCTTGTCTTTGTCTTGTCTTTGTCTTGTCTTTGTCTTGTCTTTGTCTTGTCTTTGTCTTGTCTTTGTCTTGTCTTTGTCTTGTCTTTGTCTTGTCTTTGTCTTGTCTTTGTCTTGTCTTTGTCTTGTCTTTGTCTTGTCTTTGTCTTGTCTTTGTCTTGTCTTTGTCTTGTCTTTGTCTTGTCTTTGTCTTGTCTTTGTCTTGTCTTTGTCTTGTCTTTGTCTTGTCTTTGTCTTGTCTTTGTCTTGTCTTTGTCTTGTCTTTGTCTTGTCTTTGTCTTGTCTTTGTCTTGTCTTTGTCTTGTCTTTGTCTTGTCTTTGTCTTGTCTTTGTCTTGTCTTTGTCTTGTCTTTGTCTTGTCTTTGTCTTGTCTTTGTCTTGTCTTTGTCTTGTCTTTGTCTTGTCTTTGTCTTGTCTTTGTCTTGTCTTTGTCTTGTCTTTGTCTTGTCTTTGTCTTGTCTTTGTCTTGTCTTTGTCTTGTCTTTGTCTTGTCTTTGTCTTGTCTTTGTCTTGTCTTTGTCTTGTCTTTGTCTTGTCTTTGTCTTGTCTTTGTCTTGTCTTTGTCTTGTCTTTGTCTTGTCTTTGTCTTGTCTTTGTCTTGTCTTTGTCTTGTCTTTGTCTTGTCTTTGTCTTGTCTTTGTCTTGTCTTTGTCTTGTCTTTGTCTTGTCTTTGTCTTGTCTTTGTCTTGTCTTTGTCTTGTCTTTGTCTTGTCTTTGTCTTGTCTTTGTCTTGTCTTTGTCTTGTCTTTGTCTTGTCTTTGTCTTGTCTTTGTCTTGTCTTTGTCTTGTCTTTGTCTTGTCTTTGTCTTGTCTTTGTCTTGTCTTTGTCTTGTCTTTGTCTTGTCTTTGTCTTGTCTTTGTCTTGTCTTTGTCTTGTCTTTGTCTTGTCTTTGTCTTGTCTTTGTCTTGTCTTTGTCTTGTCTTTGTCTTGTCTTTGTCTTGTCTTTGTCTTGTCTTTGTCTTGTCTTTGTCTTGTCTTTGTCTTGTCTTTGTCTTGTCTTTGTCTTGTCTTTGTCTTGTCTTTGTCTTGTCTTTGTCTTGTCTTTGTCTTGTCTTTGTCTTGTCTTTGTCTTGTCTTTGTCTTGTCTTTGTCTTGTCTTTGTCTTGTCTTTGTCTTGTCTTTGTCTTGTCTTTGTCTTGTCTTTGTCTTGTCTTTGTCTTGTCTTTGTCTTGTCTTTGTCTTGTCTTTGTCTTGTCTTTGTCTTGTCTTTGTCTTGTCTTTGTCTTGTCTTTGTCTTGTCTTTGTCTTGTCTTTGTCTTGTCTTTGTCTTGTCTTTGTCTTGTCTTTGTCTTGTCTTTGTCTTGTCTTTGTCTTGTCTTTGTCTTGTCTTTGTCTTGTCTTTGTCTTGTCTTTGTCTTGTCTTTGTCTTGTCTTTGTCTTGTCTTTGTCTTGTCTTTGTCTTGTCTTTGTCTTGTCTTTGTCTTGTCTTTGTCTTGTCTTTGTCTTGTCTTTGTCTTGTCTTTGTCTTGTCTTTGTCTTGTCTTTGTCTTGTCTTTGTCTTGTCTTTGTCTTGTCTTTGTCTTGTCTTTGTCTTGTCTTTGTCTTGTCTTTGTCTTGTCTTTGTCTTGTCTTTGTCTTGTCTTTGTCTTGTCTTTGTCTTGTCTTTGTCTTGTCTTTGTCTTGTCTTTGTCTTGTCTTTGTCTTGTCTTTGTCTTGTCTTTGTCTTGTCTTTGTCTTGTCTTTGTCTTGTCTTTGTCTTGTCTTTGTCTTGTCTTTGTCTTGTCTTTGTCTTGTCTTTGTCTTGTCTTTGTCTTGTCTTTGTCTTGTCTTTGTCTTGTCTTTGTCTTGTCTTTGTCTTGTCTTTGTCTTGTCTTTGTCTTGTCTTTGTCTTGTCTTTGTCTTGTCTTTGTCTTGTCTTTGTCTTGTCTTTGTCTTGTCTTTGTCTTGTCTTTGTCTTGTCTTTGTCTTGTCTTTGTCTTGTCTTTGTCTTGTCTTTGTCTTGTCTTTGTCTTGTCTTTGTCTTGTCTTTGTCTTGTCTTTGTCTTGTCTTTGTCTTGTCTTTGTCTTGTCTTTGTCTTGTCTTTGTCTTGTCTTTGTCTTGTCTTTGTCTTGTCTTTGTCTTGTCTTTGTCTTGTCTTTGTCTTGTCTTTGTCTTGTCTTTGTCTTGTCTTTGTCTTGTCTTTGTCTTGTCTTTGTCTTGTCTTTGTCTTGTCTTTGTCTTGTCTTTGTCTTGTCTTTGTCTTGTCTTTGTCTTGTCTTTGTCTTGTCTTTGTCTTGTCTTTGTCTTGTCTTTGTCTTGTCTTTGTCTTGTCTTTGTCTTGTCTTTGTCTTGTCTTTGTCTTGTCTTTGTCTTGTCTTTGTCTTGTCTTTGTCTTGTCTTTGTCTTGTCTTTGTCTTGTCTTTGTCTTGTCTTTGTCTTGTCTTTGTCTTGTCTTTGTCTTGTCTTTGTCTTGTCTTTGTCTTGTCTTTGTCTTGTCTTTGTCTTGTCTTTGTCTTGTCTTTGTCTTGTCTTTGTCTTGTCTTTGTCTTGTCTTTGTCTTGTCTTTGTCTTGTCTTTGTCTTGTCTTTGTCTTGTCTTTGTCTTGTCTTTGTCTTGTCTTTGTCTTGTCTTTGTCTTGTCTTTGTCTTGTCTTTGTCTTGTCTTTGTCTTGTCTTTGTCTTGTCTTTGTCTTGTCTTTGTCTTGTCTTTGTCTTGTCTTTGTCTTGTCTTTGTCTTGTCTTTGTCTTGTCTTTGTCTTGTCTTTGTCTTGTCTTTGTCTTGTCTTTGTCTTGTCTTTGTCTTGTCTTTGTCTTGTCTTTGTCTTGTCTTTGTCTTGTCTTTGTCTTGTCTTTGTCTTGTCTTTGTCTTGTCTTTGTCTTGTCTTTGTCTTGTCTTTGTCTTGTCTTTGTCTTGTCTTTGTCTTGTCTTTGTCTTGTCTTTGTCTTGTCTTTGTCTTGTCTTTGTCTTGTCTTTGTCTTGTCTTTGTCTTGTCTTTGTCTTGTCTTTGTCTTGTCTTTGTCTTGTCTTTGTCTTGTCTTTGTCTTGTCTTTGTCTTGTCTTTGTCTTGTCTTTGTCTTGTCTTTGTCTTGTCTTTGTCTTGTCTTTGTCTTGTCTTTGTCTTGTCTTTGTCTTGTCTTTGTCTTGTCTTTGTCTTGTCTTTGTCTTGTCTTTGTCTTGTCTTTGTCTTGTCTTTGTCTTGTCTTTGTCTTGTCTTTGTCTTGTCTTTGTCTTGTCTTTGTCTTGTCTTTGTCTTGTCTTTGTCTTGTCTTTGTCTTGTCTTTGTCTTGTCTTTGTCTTGTCTTTGTCTTGTCTTTGTCTTGTCTTTGTCTTGTCTTTGTCTTGTCTTTGTCTTGTCTTTGTCTTGTCTTTGTCTTGTCTTTGTCTTGTCTTTGTCTTGTCTTTGTCTTGTCTTTGTCTTGTCTTTGTCTTGTCTTTGTCTTGTCTTTGTCTTGTCTTTGTCTTGTCTTTGTCTTGTCTTTGTCTTGTCTTTGTCTTGTCTTTGTCTTGTCTTTGTCTTGTCTTTGTCTTGTCTTTGTCTTGTCTTTGTCTTGTCTTTGTCTTGTCTTTGTCTTGTCTTTGTCTTGTCTTTGTCTTGTCTTTGTCTTGTCTTTGTCTTGTCTTTGTCTTGTCTTTGTCTTGTCTTTGTCTTGTCTTTGTCTTGTCTTTGTCTTGTCTTTGTCTTGTCTTTGTCTTGTCTTTGTCTTGTCTTTGTCTTGTCTTTGTCTTGTCTTTGTCTTGTCTTTGTCTTGTCTTTGTCTTGTCTTTGTCTTGTCTTTGTCTTGTCTTTGTCTTGTCTTTGTCTTGTCTTTGTCTTGTCTTTGTCTTGTCTTTGTCTTGTCTTTGTCTTGTCTTTGTCTTGTCTTTGTCTTGTCTTTGTCTTGTCTTTGTCTTGTCTTTGTCTTGTCTTTGTCTTGTCTTTGTCTTGTCTTTGTCTTGTCTTTGTCTTGTCTTTGTCTTGTCTTTGTCTTGTCTTTGTCTTGTCTTTGTCTTGTCTTTGTCTTGTCTTTGTCTTGTCTTTGTCTTGTCTTTGTCTTGTCTTTGTCTTGTCTTTGTCTTGTCTTTGTCTTGTCTTTGTCTTGTCTTTGTCTTGTCTTTGTCTTGTCTTTGTCTTGTCTTTGTCTTGTCTTTGTCTTGTCTTTGTCTTGTCTTTGTCTTGTCTTTGTCTTGTCTTTGTCTTGTCTTTGTCTTGTCTTTGTCTTGTCTTTGTCTTGTCTTTGTCTTGTCTTTGTCTTGTCTTTGTCTTGTCTTTGTCTTGTCTTTGTCTTGTCTTTGTCTTGTCTTTGTCTTGTCTTTGTCTTGTCTTTGTCTTGTCTTTGTCTTGTCTTTGTCTTGTCTTTGTCTTGTCTTTGTCTTGTCTTTGTCTTGTCTTTGTCTTGTCTTTGTCTTGTCTTTGTCTTGTCTTTGTCTTGTCTTTGTCTTGTCTTTGTCTTGTCTTTGTCTTGTCTTTGTCTTGTCTTTGTCTTGTCTTTGTCTTGTCTTTGTCTTGTCTTTGTCTTGTCTTTGTCTTGTCTTTGTCTTGTCTTTGTCTTGTCTTTGTCTTGTCTTTGTCTTGTCTTTGTCTTGTCTTTGTCTTGTCTTTGTCTTGTCTTTGTCTTGTCTTTGTCTTGTCTTTGTCTTGTCTTTGTCTTGTCTTTGTCTTGTCTTTGTCTTGTCTTTGTCTTGTCTTTGTCTTGTCTTTGTCTTGTCTTTGTCTTGTCTTTGTCTTGTCTTTGTCTTGTCTTTGTCTTGTCTTTGTCTTGTCTTTGTCTTGTCTTTGTCTTGTCTTTGTCTTGTCTTTGTCTTGTCTTTGTCTTGTCTTTGTCTTGTCTTTGTCTTGTCTTTGTCTTGTCTTTGTCTTGTCTTTGTCTTGTCTTTGTCTTGTCTTTGTCTTGTCTTTGTCTTGTCTTTGTCTTGTCTTTGTCTTGTCTTTGTCTTGTCTTTGTCTTGTCTTTGTCTTGTCTTTGTCTTGTCTTTGTCTTGTCTTTGTCTTGTCTTTGTCTTGTCTTTGTCTTGTCTTTGTCTTGTCTTTGTCTTGTCTTTGTCTTGTCTTTGTCTTGTCTTTGTCTTGTCTTTGTCTTGTCTTTGTCTTGTCTTTGTCTTGTCTTTGTCTTGTCTTTGTCTTGTCTTTGTCTTGTCTTTGTCTTGTCTTTGTCTTGTCTTTGTCTTGTCTTTGTCTTGTCTTTGTCTTGTCTTTGTCTTGTCTTTGTCTTGTCTTTGTCTTGTCTTTGTCTTGTCTTTGTCTTGTCTTTGTCTTGTCTTTGTCTTGTCTTTGTCTTGTCTTTGTCTTGTCTTTGTCTTGTCTTTGTCTTGTCTTTGTCTTGTCTTTGTCTTGTCTTTGTCTTGTCTTTGTCTTGTCTTTGTCTTGTCTTTGTCTTGTCTTTGTCTTGTCTTTGTCTTGTCTTTGTCTTGTCTTTGTCTTGTCTTTGTCTTGTCTTTGTCTTGTCTTTGTCTTGTCTTTGTCTTGTCTTTGTCTTGTCTTTGTCTTGTCTTTGTCTTGTCTTTGTCTTGTCTTTGTCTTGTCTTTGTCTTGTCTTTGTCTTGTCTTTGTCTTGTCTTTGTCTTGTCTTTGTCTTGTCTTTGTCTTGTCTTTGTCTTGTCTTTGTCTTGTCTTTGTCTTGTCTTTGTCTTGTCTTTGTCTTGTCTTTGTCTTGTCTTTGTCTTGTCTTTGTCTTGTCTTTGTCTTGTCTTTGTCTTGTCTTTGTCTTGTCTTTGTCTTGTCTTTGTCTTGTCTTTGTCTTGTCTTTGTCTTGTCTTTGTCTTGTCTTTGTCTTGTCTTTGTCTTGTCTTTGTCTTGTCTTTGTCTTGTCTTTGTCTTGTCTTTGTCTTGTCTTTGTCTTGTCTTTGTCTTGTCTTTGTCTTGTCTTTGTCTTGTCTTTGTCTTGTCTTTGTCTTGTCTTTGTCTTGTCTTTGTCTTGTCTTTGTCTTGTCTTTGTCTTGTCTTTGTCTTGTCTTTGTCTTGTCTTTGTCTTGTCTTTGTCTTGTCTTTGTCTTGTCTTTGTCTTGTCTTTGTCTTGTCTTTGTCTTGTCTTTGTCTTGTCTTTGTCTTGTCTTTGTCTTGTCTTTGTCTTGTCTTTGTCTTGTCTTTGTCTTGTCTTTGTCTTGTCTTTGTCTTGTCTTTGTCTTGTCTTTGTCTTGTCTTTGTCTTGTCTTTGTCTTGTCTTTGTCTTGTCTTTGTCTTGTCTTTGTCTTGTCTTTGTCTTGTCTTTGTCTTGTCTTTGTCTTGTCTTTGTCTTGTCTTTGTCTTGTCTTTGTCTTGTCTTTGTCTTGTCTTTGTCTTGTCTTTGTCTTGTCTTTGTCTTGTCTTTGTCTTGTCTTTGTCTTGTCTTTGTCTTGTCTTTGTCTTGTCTTTGTCTTGTCTTTGTCTTGTCTTTGTCTTGTCTTTGTCTTGTCTTTGTCTTGTCTTTGTCTTGTCTTTGTCTTGTCTTTGTCTTGTCTTTGTCTTGTCTTTGTCTTGTCTTTGTCTTGTCTTTGTCTTGTCTTTGTCTTGTCTTTGTCTTGTCTTTGTCTTGTCTTTGTCTTGTCTTTGTCTTGTCTTTGTCTTGTCTTTGTCTTGTCTTTGTCTTGTCTTTGTCTTGTCTTTGTCTTGTCTTTGTCTTGTCTTTGTCTTGTCTTTGTCTTGTCTTTGTCTTGTCTTTGTCTTGTCTTTGTCTTGTCTTTGTCTTGTCTTTGTCTTGTCTTTGTCTTGTCTTTGTCTTGTCTTTGTCTTGTCTTTGTCTTGTCTTTGTCTTGTCTTTGTCTTGTCTTTGTCTTGTCTTTGTCTTGTCTTTGTCTTGTCTTTGTCTTGTCTTTGTCTTGTCTTTGTCTTGTCTTTGTCTTGTCTTTGTCTTGTCTTTGTCTTGTCTTTGTCTTGTCTTTGTCTTGTCTTTGTCTTGTCTTTGTCTTGTCTTTGTCTTGTCTTTGTCTTGTCTTTGTCTTGTCTTTGTCTTGTCTTTGTCTTGTCTTTGTCTTGTCTTTGTCTTGTCTTTGTCTTGTCTTTGTCTTGTCTTTGTCTTGTCTTTGTCTTGTCTTTGTCTTGTCTTTGTCTTGTCTTTGTCTTGTCTTTGTCTTGTCTTTGTCTTGTCTTTGTCTTGTCTTTGTCTTGTCTTTGTCTTGTCTTTGTCTTGTCTTTGTCTTGTCTTTGTCTTGTCTTTGTCTTGTCTTTGTCTTGTCTTTGTCTTGTCTTTGTCTTGTCTTTGTCTTGTCTTTGTCTTGTCTTTGTCTTGTCTTTGTCTTGTCTTTGTCTTGTCTTTGTCTTGTCTTTGTCTTGTCTTTGTCTTGTCTTTGTCTTGTCTTTGTCTTGTCTTTGTCTTGTCTTTGTCTTGTCTTTGTCTTGTCTTTGTCTTGTCTTTGTCTTGTCTTTGTCTTGTCTTTGTCTTGTCTTTGTCTTGTCTTTGTCTTGTCTTTGTCTTGTCTTTGTCTTGTCTTTGTCTTGTCTTTGTCTTGTCTTTGTCTTGTCTTTGTCTTGTCTTTGTCTTGTCTTTGTCTTGTCTTTGTCTTGTCTTTGTCTTGTCTTTGTCTTGTCTTTGTCTTGTCTTTGTCTTGTCTTTGTCTTGTCTTTGTCTTGTCTTTGTCTTGTCTTTGTCTTGTCTTTGTCTTGTCTTTGTCTTGTCTTTGTCTTGTCTTTGTCTTGTCTTTGTCTTGTCTTTGTCTTGTCTTTGTCTTGTCTTTGTCTTGTCTTTGTCTTGTCTTTGTCTTGTCTTTGTCTTGTCTTTGTCTTGTCTTTGTCTTGTCTTTGTCTTGTCTTTGTCTTGTCTTTGTCTTGTCTTTGTCTTGTCTTTGTCTTGTCTTTGTCTTGTCTTTGTCTTGTCTTTGTCTTGTCTTTGTCTTGTCTTTGTCTTGTCTTTGTCTTGTCTTTGTCTTGTCTTTGTCTTGTCTTTGTCTTGTCTTTGTCTTGTCTTTGTCTTGTCTTTGTCTTGTCTTTGTCTTGTCTTTGTCTTGTCTTTGTCTTGTCTTTGTCTTGTCTTTGTCTTGTCTTTGTCTTGTCTTTGTCTTGTCTTTGTCTTGTCTTTGTCTTGTCTTTGTCTTGTCTTTGTCTTGTCTTTGTCTTGTCTTTGTCTTGTCTTTGTCTTGTCTTTGTCTTGTCTTTGTCTTGTCTTTGTCTTGTCTTTGTCTTGTCTTTGTCTTGTCTTTGTCTTGTCTTTGTCTTGTCTTTGTCTTGTCTTTGTCTTGTCTTTGTCTTGTCTTTGTCTTGTCTTTGTCTTGTCTTTGTCTTGTCTTTGTCTTGTCTTTGTCTTGTCTTTGTCTTGTCTTTGTCTTGTCTTTGTCTTGTCTTTGTCTTGTCTTTGTCTTGTCTTTGTCTTGTCTTTGTCTTGTCTTTGTCTTGTCTTTGTCTTGTCTTTGTCTTGTCTTTGTCTTGTCTTTGTCTTGTCTTTGTCTTGTCTTTGTCTTGTCTTTGTCTTGTCTTTGTCTTGTCTTTGTCTTGTCTTTGTCTTGTCTTTGTCTTGTCTTTGTCTTGTCTTTGTCTTGTCTTTGTCTTGTCTTTGTCTTGTCTTTGTCTTGTCTTTGTCTTGTCTTTGTCTTGTCTTTGTCTTGTCTTTGTCTTGTCTTTGTCTTGTCTTTGTCTTGTCTTTGTCTTGTCTTTGTCTTGTCTTTGTCTTGTCTTTGTCTTGTCTTTGTCTTGTCTTTGTCTTGTCTTTGTCTTGTCTTTGTCTTGTCTTTGTCTTGTCTTTGTCTTGTCTTTGTCTTGTCTTTGTCTTGTCTTTGTCTTGTCTTTGTCTTGTCTTTGTCTTGTCTTTGTCTTGTCTTTGTCTTGTCTTTGTCTTGTCTTTGTCTTGTCTTTGTCTTGTCTTTGTCTTTGTCTTGTCTTTGTCTTGTCTTTGTCTTGTCTTTGTCTTGTCTTTGTCTTGTCTTTGTCTTGTCTTTGTCTTGTCTTTGTCTTGTCTTTGTCTTGTCTTTGTCTTGTCTTTGTCTTGTCTTTGTCTTGTCTTTGTCTTGTCTTTGTCTTGTCTTTGTCTTGTCTTTGTCTTGTCTTTGTCTTGTCTTTGTCTTGTCTTTGTCTTGTCTTTGTCTTGTCTTTGTCTTGTCTTTGTCTTGTCTTTGTCTTGTCTTTGTCTTGTCTTTGTCTTGTCTTTGTCTTGTCTTTGTCTTGTCTTTGTCTTGTCTTTGTCTTGTCTTTGTCTTGTCTTTGTCTTGTCTTTGTCTTGTCTTTGTCTTGTCTTTGTCTTGCCTTTGTCTTGTCTTTGTCTTGTCTTTGTCTTTTTTTTTTTTTCCAATTCGTTTATTTGATAAGGCAGGTTTGCGTTAGCTTAAAGGTGCCAATTTTGTTTTGTTTTACATTTTAAATTACTTAAAACTAGGGGATTACATATTGATTAGCTATACATATACAAGGGGGTAATATAATTTTCGTAAGATTAGGGGGTCATTTAGTTTTTATGGCAATATGGTTTGACATTTTTAGCAATGAGATTATTGGAGCAAATAATGTTTAACTAAGGGGGAAAATTTATACGACTATCTTAAAAGTAGAAATAATTAGAGGGCGTGATTAAATTTTGTAAAGATTCGGAGACATTAATTAGAGTTATTTTATGTGGTAGTAGAGTTGGGCATTTTCAACGAGATCATATAATATAATAGTTAAAACTAGAAAAGGCAAGAAGAGCTAAATGCTTCATGAAGATATTTGAGGGAGGGGGGGGGGGGGAAGGGGTGTTACTTCTGTGTATAAGAGTCAGGGGAAGTAGGGAGGACAAACATGGCAGGGGGAGAACATTATTTCAGTTTCAGACTTCGGGAGATCAACGGATGGATTACAGAATCAGGGTGGCCTTCATCAGGAAGAATCATGTACTGGGACGCCGGGTGGTCGTTCTTAAGATGGCAGGGGTTTCTCCAGACGATTTCGTAGTGCGGCTCAGATGTTGATCGGCTACATTTCGAGTTGTGCGTGTGATGTTCGTGCTTTAGGTCCCGTGTTTGTTGGCTCATTTGACAGGGATGTTTTGTGTCGCCTTGGAGTCGCATCAAACCATCGTGGGTGTATGGTACAGGTGGAAGAGAGCGTTTCTGAGAATGATAAGGAAAAAGGGGCAGTTAAAGTTGGATATTGATGTTTTTTATGAAGGTGTATATAAGGGACATATAGAGGACATCGCGGCTTGCCAACACATCTCGAACCGGGACGTTGGGTGGTCTTCCTCGGGCCCGGAGGGTGTCCATAAGCCGAGACCTGGCGAAACTGTACTCGGTGCACGCCCAGACTATGTGCTCTATATCGTGATAACCGTCGCCACAAGCGCAGATACCACTCTCCACGAGCCCAATACGTCGGAGATGTGCATCCAGCGTGTAATGGTTCGCCATGAGTCGGGACATCACACGAATGAAGTCACGACCCACATCCATCCCCTTGAACCAAGGTTTCGTCGATACCTTAGGGACTATCGAATGTAGCCACCTTCCTAGCTCCCCATTGCTCCACGAGGTTTGCCAACTTTCGAGGGTTCTCTGATGAGTAATACTGAAAAATTCGTGGAAGCAAATTGGTCTTTCAAAAACGTCACCTTCAATGGCACCCACCTTAGCTAAGGAGTCCGCCTTCTCATTGCCCGGAATGGAGCAATGAGAAGGGACCCACACCAAGGTAATCTGGAAAGATTTGTCAGATAAAGCACTCAGTAGCTCCCGTATTTTCCCCAAAAAATACGAGGAATGCTTTCCATGTTTCATCGAGCGAATAGCGTCAATAGAACTCAGACTATCCGAGACGATGAAGTAATGGTCTGCGGGTAATGTGTCAATGACTCCAAGGGTATACTGAATAGCAGCTAGTTCTGCGGCGTAAACTGAAGCAGGGTCACTGAGTTTGTAGGAGGCGGTGAACTTTTGATTGAAAATACCGAAGCCAGTGGACCCTTCGAGGTTTGATCCGTCAGTATAAAACATCTTAGAACAGTCGACTTCTCGGAATTTATTATAAAAAATATTTGGAACCACTTGTGGGCGTATGTGGTCCGGAATTCCACTAATCTCATCTTTCATGGATGTGTCGAAGAAAACAGTAGATTCAGAAGTATTTATGAAATGCACACGGTTGGGATTGTAAGAGGAAGGATTAATATTTTGCGCCATGTAGTCAAAGTACAGGGACATAAAACGGGTCTGAGAATTGAGCTCAACAAGCCTTTCGAAATTTTCAATCACCAACGGGTTCAAGATATCGCATCGAATGAGCAATCGATATGAGAGTTCCCAAAATCGATTTTTCAGCGGGAGAACGCCCGACAGGACTTCGAGACTCATCGTATGGGTCGACTGCATGCACCCTAAGGCGATACGCAAACAACGATACTGAATTCTTTCGAGTTTGATGAAATGTATGTTCGCGGCGGATCGAAAGCAGAAGCATCCGTATTCCAGTACCGACAGTATCGTTGTTTGATACAACCTAATTAGGTCTCCTGGGTGGGCACCCCACCACGTTCCGGTTATTGTACGAAGAAAGTTGATTCTTTGTTGGCATTTCTGTTTCAGATACCGAATATGGCATCCCCAAGTACCTTTCGAGTCGAACCAGACCCCTAGATATTTTACTGTGAAGACCTGAGCTATAGTTTGACCCATTAATAGAAGCTGTAGTTGTGCTGGTTCACGCTTCCTAGAAAATACAACTAGCTCAGTTTTCTCCGTGGAGAATTCGATACCCAGCTTAATAGCCCATGCAGACAAATTGTCCAAGGTATTCTGTAATGGTCCTTGTAGATCGACAGCTTTGGGTCCCGTAACAGACACCACGCCATCGTCTGCAAGTTGTCTTAACGTGCAGGAATTGTCAAGACATTCATCAATGTCGTTGACGTAGAAATTGTATAACAGGGGGCTTAGACATGAGCCCTGGGGAAGGCCCATGTAGCTAAATCGTGATGTCGATACGTCACCATGCGAAAAATGCATGTGCTTTTCCCACAACAAGTTTAGTAAAAAGTTGTTTAAAGTCGCTGAAAGACCATGCTGGTGCAGCTTCTCTGAAAGAATGTTGATAGAAACTGAATCAAAAGCCCCCTTTATATCTAGGAACACAGATGCCATCTGCTCTTTACTAGCATAGGCCATTTGAATTTCGGTTGAGAGCAACGCAAGACAATCGTTCGTCCCTTTGCCTTTGCGAAAGCCAAACTGTGTATCTGACAGTAAGCCATTTGTTTCGACCCATTTGTCGAGGCGGAATAGGATCATTTTCTCGAACAACTTCCGGATACAGGACAGCATTGCGATCGGTCGATACGAATTGTGATCGGAGGCTGGTTTTCCTGGTTTTTGGATGGCGATGACCTTCACTTGCCTCCAATCGTGTGGGACAATGTTAGCCTCAAGAAACTTATTAAATAAGTTCAACAAGCGTCTCTTGGCAGAGTCTGGCAGATTCTTCAACAAGTTGAATTTGATTCTGTCTGGCCCTGGAGCTTTATTGTTACACGACAAGAGAGCAAGTGAGAACTCCACCATCGAAAAAGGTGTTTCGTTCGCGTTATCGTGACGGGACGCGGCGCGGTAGATCTTCTGTGCCGGGGCGGAATCCGGACAAACCTTCTTGGCGAAATCGAATATCCAACGGTTTGAATATTCCACGCTTTCATTAGTACTGTTTCGATTTCGCATACGTCGGGCTGTTCCCCAAAGAGTGCTCATCGATGTTTCTCTCGTTAATCCGTCGACGAACCGGCGCCAATAACCGCGTTTTTTGGCTTTCATCAAACTCTTCATTCGCTTGTCTAACGTCGCGTACTGTCGAAAACTAGCGGGTAACCCGTCGTTCCGGAAGGTCTTAAACGCGGCGGCCTTCTCTGCGTACACGTCTGAGCACTCTTTGTCCCACCAGGGATTGGGAGAACGTTTTTGTATGTTCGCGCCGGGTACTGGCTTAGTCTGAGCTTGATTCGCGCTGTCGAGAATCAAGCCAGCCAAAAAGCTGTACTCTTCCTCCGGAGGAAGTTCTTGAGTAGATTCGATGTTGTCGGATATCGCGGCAGCATAGCTCTTCCAATCGATATTTCGTGTGAGGTCATACGAAATATTGATTGTTTTCAATGGCCTTGAGCCGTTATTGATTGAGACTACGATCGGCAGATGGTCGCTACCGTGGGGATCAGGGATTACCTTCCACGCGCATTCTAACTTTAGCGAGGTCGAGCAAAGGGATAAATCTAATGCGCTTGGGCGCGCAGGTGGGGGAGGAATCCGTGTCATTTCACCCGTGTTTAGAATTGTCATGTTGAAGTTGTCGCAAATATTGTGAATTAAAGAGGAACGGTTATCATCATAAAGGCAACCCCATTCCGCACCGTGAGAGTTAAAGTCGCCTAAAACTAGTCGCGGTGCAGGCAGGGATTCTATGATGTCATGTAGCCGGCGATGCCCAATCGCGGTGTTGGGGGGAATATATATGGAAGCTATGCAAAGATCTTTGCCTTTGGTTGTTACTTGACAAGCGACAACTTCAATACCTGTTATCGAGGGAAGGTTAATTCTGTAGAAGGAATAGCGCTTTTTGATCCCCAAAAGCACTCCTCCATAGGGGGTGTCTCGATCCAGGCGAATAATATTAAAGTCGTGGAAGTTGAGATCTATGTCGGAAGTTAACCAAGTTTCACATAATGCAAATGCATCGCAACTCAAATTATTTATTAAAATTTTGAAGGAATCGATTTTCGGGATGATACTTCTGCAATTCCACTGTAGAACAGTGATCAAATCCGTGACCTCGTTCGATGAGTTAGCCATCGAAGGATACAATCGCTGAAAGGAGGGGCCATTTAGCAGTCAACTGCTTCAAAAATGTTCTTACTGTAGGGAGAAAAGCTAACATAAGACTTTTAATTGGATCAGTTATATTGAAAGTTTTTATTATCCAGTCCACAATGTCCGAGAGTTTGATAATTCCAGTGCCGCGATTATTCTCGAACTGAAACAGAGGAACACTTGGGATTTTTGATGTTCCGGGAAGTGCTGGGAACTCCTTCTCTGAGTTTAATCCTCCGAGACCAGGAGCTAATTGCTTCGGTTTGGTTGCAACACTTCCAATAGATGTGACTTTCGGAGTCCCGTCAAGGGATACCTTCTGGCCTTTACAACGAACTTTAGGAGAGGAAATATTCCTCCTCTTCCTATAACTTCTAGGCGCCCTAGTAGATGTTCCCTCTTGTGGGTCATCAGCCTCGCCCTCGTTAGGAGGCAAGTGAGCATAGATGTTTGTTGAGGTTGGTGGTGTAGCTTTCTTTAGCATTTCTGCGAAAGAACGTTCGGATCGTCCCGCAAGGGAACGTTTTAGTTTATCCCCGCGTAGTTTGTACGCGGGACATGCCGAGATATCATGCAGATTCTCTGCACAGTAAGGACACTTCTCAGCATTCTCACTGCACGAATCATCTAGATGATTCTCCCCGCATTTTCCACAGCGGGCCTTATTGCTACAATGGGTGGCTGTGTGACCCAATTGTTTACACTTTGTGCAATTCATGACCCGCGGCACAAACAAACGCACAGGCAGACGAACCTTGTGCAAGAGGACGTAATTTGGCAAAGCGGTACCAGCGAAGGTCAACCGATAAGAGTTTGATTGGGGGTACGTTTTTGAACCATCCCCCGCAACTACTACTGAGTGCAAACGCTTGCACTCGAGTATTTTCACTGGCTGAAGTATGCGGTCTCTAAAACGGCCAACCCCGTACTGCAGCAGATCCTCGCATGTCAAACTGTTATCGGTGACAACGCCTTCAGACTGTACTTTTACAGCTGGAATATACACGTGATAGTCCTTCGTAAAGTGCTCGCAGCAAGCAATATCGTTTGCCTGCTTTGAGTTAGTCAGCACGACCCTCAGCCTGTCTGAGCGGACCTTTTTTATTTCGGTCACAGCCGTGAACCGTTCCGTCAGGTCTTTTGAAATCTGTAATAGATTCAGCGATTTTGTTTTGGGCCGAAAGAAGACCACAAAGGGACCGGTCGAGAGCTCTGGATATTGTTTGGGTCGGGGGAGAGCCTTAGGAGTCGACTCGATCTCCATTTGGCCATCCGGGGAGGAAGCCATCGACACCGTCAATGCACGGGGTCAGCACCCGCGCAGACGGGAAAAAGCCGTAAATGTATCAAAAAGGTAGATTTCACTTATCTGTATACTCGATTCCCACGACGCACCAGTCCAGCTTAAATAGCTGGTTATTGTTCAATCCTCGCTTTACGAACAAAAGGTTGAGGAATGTGGCCTAACGGTTAACACACGCACAAAAGAATAACAGTCCAAACCTCGAAGAGGCAGAGAATGGCAAAATAACCTTGAACGCGGATTACTGCACTGTTCTTTTTCCAACAGACCGAAAACAAAACACTTCTATCTCGATCGAGCGATGCGTAGAGACTGTCTGTCTTTGTCTTGTCTTTGTCTTGTCTTTGTCTTGTCTTTGTCTTGTCTTTGTCTTGTCTTTGTCTTGTCTTTGTCTTGTCTTTGTCTTGTCTTTGTCTTGTCTTTGTCTTATCTTTGTCTTGTCTTTGTCTTGTCTTTGTCTTGTCTTTGTCTTGTCTTTGTCTTGTCTTTGTCTTGTCTTTGTCTTGTCTTTGTCTTGTCTTTGTCTTGTCTTTGTCTTGTCTTTGTCTTGTCTTTGTCTTGTCTTTGTCTTGTCTTTGTCTTGTCTTTGTCTTGTCTTTGTCTTGTCTTTGTCTTGTCTTTGTCTTGTCTTTGTCTTGTCTTTGTCTTGTCTTTGTCTTGTCTTTGTCTTGTCTTTGTCTTGTCTTTGTCTTGTCTTTGTCTTGTCTTTGTCTTGTCTTTGTCTTGTCTTTGTCTTGTCTTTGTCTTGTCTTTGTCTTGTCTTTGTCTTGTCTTTGTCTTGTCTTTGTCTTGTCTTTGTCTTGTCTTTGTCTTGTCTTTGTCTTGTCTTTGTCTTTGTCTTGTCTTTGTCTTGTCTTTGTCTTGTCTTTGTCTTGTCTTTGTCTTGTCTTTGTCTTGTCTTTGTCTTGTCTTTGTCTTGTCTTTGTCTTGTCTTTGTCTTGTCTTTGTCTTGTCTTTGTCTTGTCTTTGTCTTGTCTTTGTCTTGTCTTTGTCTTGTCTTTGTCTTGTCTTTGTCTTGTCTTTGTCTTGTCTTTGTCTTGTCTTTGTCTTGTCTTTGTCTTGTCTTTGTCTTGTCTTTGTCTTGTCTTTGTCTTGTCTTTGTCTTGTCTTTGTCTTGTCTTTGTCTTGTCTTTGTCTTGTCTTTGTCTTGTCTTTGTCTTGTCTTTGTCTTGTCTTTGTCTTGTCTTTGTCTTGTCTTTGTCTTGTCTTTGTCTTGTCTTTGTCTTGTCTTTGTCTTGTCTTTGTCTTGTCTTTGTCTTGTCTTTGTCTTGTCTTTGTCTTGTCTTTGTCTTGTCTTTGTCTTGTCTTTGTCTTGTCTTTGTCTTGTCTTTGTCTTGTCTTTGTCTTGTCTTTGTCTTGTCTTTGTCTTGTCTTTGTCTTGTCTTTGTCTTGTCTTTGTCTTGTCTTTGTCTTGTCTTTGTCTTGTCTTTGTCTTGTCTTTGTCTTGTCTTTGTCTTGTCTTTGTCTTGTCTTTGTCTTGTCTTTGTCTTGTCTTTGTCTTGTCTTTGTCTTGTCTTTGTCTTGTCTTTGTCTTGTCTTTGTCTTGTCTTTGTCTTGTCTTTGTCTTGTCTTTGTCTTGTCTTTGTCTTGTCTTTGTCTTGTCTTTGTCTTGTCTTTGTCTTGTCTTTGTCTTGTCTTTGTCTTGTCTTTGTCTTGTCTTTGTCTTGTCTTTGTCTTGTCTTTGTCTTGTCTTTGTCTTGTCTTTGTCTTGTCTTTGTCTTGTCTTTGTCTTGTCTTTGTCTTGTCTTTGTCTTGTCTTTGTCTTGTCTTTGTCTTGTCTTTGTCTTGTCTTTGTCTTGTCTTTGTCTTGTCTTTGTCTTGTCTTTGTCTTGTCTTTGTCTTGTCTTTGTCTTGTCTTTGTCTTGTCTTTGTCTTGTCTTTGTCTTGTCTTTGTCTTGTCTTTGTCTTGTCTTTGTCTTGTCTTTGTCTTGTCTTTGTCTTGTCTTTGTCTTGTCTTTGTCTTGTCTTTGTCTTGTCTTTGTCTTGTCTTTGTCTTGTCTTTGTCTTGTCTTTGTCTTGTCTTTGTCTTGTCTTTGTCTTGTCTTTGTCTTGTCTTTGTCTTGTCTTTGTCTTGTCTTTGTCTTGTCTTTGTCTTGTCTTTGTCTTGTCTTTGTCTTGTCTTTGTCTTGTCTTTGTCTTGTCTTTGTCTTGTCTTTGTCTTGTCTTTGTCTTGTCTTTGTCTTGTCTTTGTCTTGTCTTTGTCTTGTCTTTGTCTTGTCTTTGTCTTGTCTTTGTCTTGTCTTTGTCTTGTCTTTGTCTTGTCTTTGTCTTGTCTTTGTCTTGTCTTTGTCTTGTCTTTGTCTTGTCTTTGTCTTGTCTTTGTCTTGTCTTTGTCTTGTCTTTGTCTTGTCTTTGTCTTGTCTTTGTCTTGTCTTTGTCTTGTCTTTGTCTTGTCTTTGTCTTGTCTTTGTCTTGTCTTTGTCTTGTCTTTGTCTTGTCTTTGTCTTGTCTTTGTCTTGTCTTTGTCTTGTCTTTGTCTTGTCTTTGTCTTGTCTTTGTCTTGTCTTTGTCTTGTCTTTGTCTTGTCTTTGTCTTGTCTTTGTCTTGTCTTTGTCTTGTCTTTGTCTTGTCTTTGTCTTGTCTTTGTCTTGTCTTTGTCTTGTCTTTGTCTTGTCTTTGTCTTGTCTTTGTCTTGTCTTTGTCTTGTCTTTGTCTTGTCTTTGTCTTGTCTTTGTCTTGTCTTTGTCTTGTCTTTGTCTTGTCTTTGTCTTGTCTTTGTCTTGTCTTTGTCTTGTCTTTGTCTTGTCTTTGTCTTGTCTTTGTCTTGTCTTTGTCTTGTCTTTGTCTTGTCTTTGTCTTGTCTTTGTCTTGTCTTTGTCTTGTCTTTGTCTTGTCTTTGTCTTGTCTTTGTCTTGTCTTTGTCTTGTCTTTGTCTTGTCTTTGTCTTGTCTTTGTCTTGTCTTTGTCTTGTCTTTGTCTTGTCTTTGTCTTGTCTTTGTCTTGTCTTTGTCTTGTCTTTGTCTTGTCTTTGTCTTGTCTTTGTCTTGTCTTTGTCTTGTCTTTGTCTTGTCTTTGTCTTGTCTTTGTCTTGTCTTTGTCTTGTCTTTGTCTTGTCTTTGTCTTGTCTTTGTCTTGTCTTTGTCTTGTCTTTGTCTTGTCTTTGTCTTGTCTTTGTCTTGTCTTTGTCTTGTCTTTGTCTTGTCTTTGTCTTGTCTTTGTCTTGTCTTTGTCTTGTCTTTGTCTTGTCTTTGTCTTGTCTTTGTCTTGTCTTTGTCTTGTCTTTGTCTTGTCTTTGTCTTGTCTTTGTCTTGTCTTTGTCTTGTCTTTGTCTTGTCTTTGTCTTGTCTTTGTCTTGTCTTTGTCTTGTCTTTGTCTTGTCTTTGTCTTGTCTTTGTCTTGTCTTTGTCTTGTCTTTGTCTTGTCTTTGTCTTGTCTTTGTCTTGTCTTTGTCTTGTCTTTGTCTTGTCTTTGTCTTGTCTTTGTCTTGTCTTTGTCTTGTCTTTGTCTTGTCTTTGTCTTGTCTTTGTCTTGTCTTTGTCTTGTCTTTGTCTTGTCTTTGTCTTGTCTTTGTCTTGTCTTTGTCTTGTCTTTGTCTTGTCTTTGTCTTGTCTTTGTCTTGTCTTTGTCTTGTCTTTGTCTTGTCTTTGTCTTGTCTTTGTCTTGTCTTTGTCTTGTCTTTGTCTTGTCTTTGTCTTGTCTTTGTCTTGTCTTTGTCTTGTCTTTGTCTTGTCTTTGTCTTGTCTTTGTCTTGTCTTTGTCTTGTCTTTGTCTTGTCTTTGTCTTGTCTTTGTCTTGTCTTTGTCTTGTCTTTGTCTTGTCTTTGTCTTGTCTTTGTCTTGTCTTTGTCTTGTCTTTGTCTTGTCTTTGTCTTGTCTTTGTCTTGTCTTTGTCTTGTCTTTGTCTTGTCTTTGTCTTGTCTTTGTCTTGTCTTTGTCTTGTCTTTGTCTTGTCTTTGTCTTGTCTTTGTCTTGTCTTTGTCTTGTCTTTGTCTTGTCTTTGTCTTGTCTTTGTCTTGTCTTTGTCTTGTCTTTGTCTTGTCTTTGTCTTGTCTTTGTCTTGTCTTTGTCTTGTCTTTGTCTTGTCTTTGTCTTGTCTTTGTCTTGTCTTTGTCTTGTCTTTGTCTTGTCTTTGTCTTGTCTTTGTCTTGTCTTGTCTTTGTCTTGTCTTTGTCTTGTCTTTGTCTTGTCTTTGTCTTGTCTTTGTCTTGTCTTTGTCTTGTCTTTGTCTTGTCTTTGTCTTGTCTTTGTCTTGTCTTTGTCTTGTCTTTGTCTTGTCTTTGTCTTGTCTTTGTCTTGTCTTTGTCTTGTCTTTGTCTTGTCTTTGTCTTGTCTTTGTCTTGTCTTTGTCTTGTCTTTGTCTTGTCTTTGTCTTGTCTTTGTCTTGTCTTTGTCTTGTCTTTGTCTTGTCTTTGTCTTGTCTTTGTCTTGTCTTTGTCTTGTCTTTGTCTTGTCTTTGTCTTGTCTTTGTCTTGTCTTTGTCTTGTCTTTGTCTTGTCTTTGTCTTGTCTTTGTCTTGTCTTTGTCTTGTCTTTGTCTTGTCTTTGTCTTGTCTTTGTCTTGTCTTTGTCTTGTCTTTGTCTTGTCTTTGTCTTGTCTTTGTCTTGTCTTTGTCTTGTCTTTGTCTTGTCTTTGTCTTGTCTTTGTCTTGTCTTTGTCTTGTCTTTGTCTTGTCTTTGTCTTGTCTTTGTCTTGTCTTTGTCTTGTCTTTGTCTTGTCTTTGTCTTGTCTTTGTCTTGTCTTTGTCTTGTCTTTGTCTTGTCTTTGTCTTGTCTTTGTCTTGTCTTTGTCTTGTCTTTGTCTTGTCTTTGTCTTGTCTTTGTCTTGTCTTTGTCTTGTCTTTGTCTTGTCTTTGTCTTGTCTTTGTCTTGTCTTTGTCTTGTCTTTGTCTTGTCTTTGTCTTGTCTTTGTCTTGTCTTTGTCTTGTCTTTGTCTTGTCTTTGTCTTGTCTTTGTCTTGTCTTTGTCTTGTCTTTGTCTTGTCTTTGTCTTGTCTTTGTCTTGTCTTTGTCTTGTCTTTGTCTTGTCTTTGTCTTGTCTTTGTCTTGTCTTTGTCTTGTCTTTGTCTTGTCTTTGTCTTGTCTTTGTCTTGTCTTTGTCTTGTCTTTGTCTTGTCTTTGTCTTGTCTTTGTCTTGTCTTTGTCTTGTCTTTGTCTTGTCTTTGTCTTGTCTTTGTCTTGTCTTTGTCTTGTCTTTGTCTTGTCTTTGTCTTGTCTTTGTCTTGTCTTTGTCTTGTCTTTGTCTTGTCTTTGTCTTGTCTTTGTCTTGTCTTTGTCTTGTCTTTGTCTTGTCTTTGTCTTGTCTTTGTCTTGTCTTTGTCTTGTCTTTGTCTTGTCTTTGTCTTGTCTTTGTCTTGTCTTTGTCTTGTCTTTGTCTTGTCTTTGTCTTGTCTTTGTCTTGTCTTTGTCTTGTCTTTGTCTTGTCTTTGTCTTGTCTTTGTCTTGTCTTTGTCTTGTCTTTGTCTTGTCTTTGTCTTGTCTTTGTCTTGTCTTTGTCTTGTCTTTGTCTTGTCTTTGTCTTGTCTTTGTCTTGTCTTTGTCTTGTCTTTGTCTTGTCTTTGTCTTGTCTTTGTCTTGTCTTTGTCTTGTCTTTGTCTTGTCTTTGTCTTGTCTTTGTCTTGTCTTTGTCTTGTCTTTGTCTTGTCTTTGTCTTGTCTTTGTCTTGTCTTTGTCTTGTCTTTGTCTTGTCTTTGTCTTGTCTTTGTCTTGTCTTTGTCTTGTCTTTGTCTTGTCTTTGTCTTGTCTTTGTCTTGTCTTTGTCTTGTCTTTGTCTTGTCTTTGTCTTGTCTTTGTCTTGTCTTTGTCTTGTCTTTGTCTTGTCTTTGTCTTGTCTTTGTCTTGTCTTTGTCTTGTCTTTGTCTTGTCTTTGTCTTGTCTTTGTCTTGTCTTTGTCTTGTCTTTGTCTTGTCTTTGTCTTGTCTTTGTCTTGTCTTTGTCTTGTCTTTGTCTTGTCTTTGTCTTGTCTTTGTCTTGTCTTTGTCTTGTCTTTGTCTTGTCTTTGTCTTGTCTTTGTCTTGTCTTTGTCTTGTCTTTGTCTTGTCTTTGTCTTGTCTTTGTCTTGTCTTTGTCTTGTCTTTGTCTTGTCTTTGTCTTGTCTTTGTCTTGTCTTTGTCTTGTCTTTGTCTTGTCTTTGTCTTGTCTTTGTCTTGTCTTTGTCTTGTCTTTGTCTTGTCTTTGTCTTGTCTTTGTCTTGTCTTTGTCTTGTCTTTGTCTTGTCTTTGTCTTGTCTTTGTCTTGTCTTTGTCTTGTCTTTGTCTTGTCTTTGTCTTGTCTTTGTCTTGTCTTTGTCTTGTCTTTGTCTTGTCTTTGTCTTGTCTTTGTCTTGTCTTTGTCTTGTCTTTGTCTTGTCTTTGTCTTGTCTTTGTCTTGTCTTTGTCTTGTCTTTGTCTTGTCTTTGTCTTGTCTTTGTCTTGTCTTTGTCTTGTCTTTGTCTTGTCTTTGTCTTGTCTTTGTCTTGTCTTTGTCTTGTCTTTGTCTTGTCTTTGTCTTGTCTTTGTCTTGTCTTTGTCTTGTCTTTGTCTTGTCTTTGTCTTGTCTTTGTCTTGTCTTTGTCTTGTCTTTGTCTTGTCTTTGTCTTGTCTTTGTCTTGTCTTTGTCTTGTCTTTGTCTTGTCTTTGTCTTGTCTTTGTCTTGTCTTTGTCTTGTCTTTGTCTTGTCTTTGTCTTGTCTTTGTCTTGTCTTTGTCTTGTCTTTGTCTTGTCTTTGTCTTGTCTTTGTCTTGTCTTTGTCTTGTCTTTGTCTTGTCTTTGTCTTGTCTTTGTCTTGTCTTTGTCTTGTCTTTGTCTTGTCTTTGTCTTGTCTTTGTCTTGTCTTTGTCTTGTCTTTGTCTTGTCTTTGTCTTGTCTTTGTCTTGTCTTTGTCTTGTCTTTGTCTTGTCTTTGTCTTGTCTTTGTCTTGTCTTTGTCTTGTCTTTGTCTTGTCTTTGTCTTGTCTTTGTCTTGTCTTTGTCTTGTCTTTGTCTTGTCTTTGTCTTGTCTTTGTCTTGTCTTTGTCTTTGTCTTTGTCTTGTCTTTGTCTTGTCTTTGTCTTGTCTTTTCTTTGTCTTGTCTTTGTCTTGTCTTTGTCTTGTCTTTGTCTTGTCTTTGTCTTGTCTTTGTCTTGTCTTTGTCTTGTCTTTGTCTTGTCTTTGTCTTGTCTTTGTCTTGTCTTTGTCTTGTCTTTGTCTTGTCTTTGTCTTGTCTTTGTCTTGTCTTTGTCTTGTCTTTGTCTTGTCTTTGTCTTGTCTTTGTCTTGTCTTTGTCTTGTCTTTGTCTTGTCTTTGTCTTGTCTTTGTCTTGTCTTTGTCTTGTCTTTGTCTTGTCTTTGTCTTGTCTTTGTCTTGTCTTTGTCTTGTCTTTGTCTTGTCTTTGTCTTGTCTTTGTCTTGTCTTTGTCTTGTCTTTGTCTTGTCTTTGTCTTGTCTTTGTCTTGTCTTTGTCTTGTCTTTGTCTTGTCTTTGTCTTGTCTTTGTCTTGTCTTTGTCTTGTCTTTGTCTTGTCTTTGTCTTGTCTTTGTCTTGTCTTTGTCTTGTCTTTGTCTTGTCTTTGTCTTGTCTTTGTCTTGTCTTTGTCTTGTCTTTGTCTTGTCTTTGTCTTGTCTTTGTCTTGTCTTTGTCTTGTCTTTGTCTTGTCTTTGTCTTGTCTTTGTCTTGTCTTTGTCTTGTCTTTGTCTTGTCTTTGTCTTGTCTTTGTCTTGTCTTTGTCTTGTCTTTGTCTTGTCTTTGTCTTGTCTTTGTCTTGTCTTTGTCTTGTCTTTGTCTTGTCTTTGTCTTGTCTTTGTCTTGTCTTTGTCTTGTCTTTGTCTTGTCTTTGTCTTGTCTTTGTCTTGTCTTTGTCTTGTCTTTGTCTTGTCTTTGTCTTGTCTTTGTCTTGTCTTTGTCTTGTCTTTGTCTTGTCTTTGTCTTGTCTTTGTCTTGTCTTTGTCTTGTCTTTGTCTTGTCTTTGTCTTGTCTTTGTCTTGTCTTTGTCTTGTCTTTGTCTTGTCTTTGTCTTGTCTTTGTCTTGTCTTTGTCTTGTCTTTGTCTTGTCTTTGTCTTGTCTTTGTCTTGTCTTTGTCTTGTCTTTGTCTTGTCTTTGTCTTGTCTTTGTCTTGTCTTTGTCTTGTCTTTGTCTTGTCTTTGTCTTGTCTTTGTCTTGTCTTTGTCTTGTCTTTGTCTTGTCTTTGTCTTGTCTTTGTCTTGTCTTTGTCTTGTCTTTGTCTTGTCTTTGTCTTGTCTTTGTCTTGTCTTTGTCTTGTCTTTGTCTTGTCTTTGTCTTGTCTTTGTCTTGTCTTTGTCTTGTCTTTGTCTTGTCTTTGTCTTGTCTTTGTCTTGTCTTTGTCTTGTCTTTGTCTTGTCTTTGTCTTGTCTTTGTCTTGTCTTTGTCTTGTCTTTGTCTTGTCTTTGTCTTGTCTTTGTCTTGTCTTTGTCTTGTCTTTGTCTTGTCTTTGTCTTGTCTTTGTCTTGTCTTTGTCTTGTCTTTGTCTTGTCTTTGTCTTGTCTTTGTCTTGTCTTTGTCTTGTCTTTGTCTTGTCTTTGTCTTGTCTTTGTCTTGTCTTTGTCTTGTCTTTGTCTTGTCTTTGTCTTGTCTTTGTCTTGTCTTTGTCTTGTCTTTGTCTTGTCTTTGTCTTGTCTTTGTCTTGTCTTTGTCTTGTCTTTGTCTTGTCTTTGTCTTGTCTTTGTCTTGTCTTTGTCTTGTCTTTGTCTTGTCTTTGTCTTGTCTTTGTCTTGTCTTTGTCTTGTCTTTGTCTTGTCTTTGTCTTGTCTTTGTCTTGTCTTTGTCTTGTCTTTGTCTTGTCTTTGTCTTGTCTTTGTCTTGTCTTTGTCTTGTCTTTGTCTTGTCTTTGTCTTGTCTTTGTCTTGTCTTTGTCTTGTCTTTGTCTTGTCTTTGTCTTGTCTTTGTCTTGTCTTTGTCTTGTCTTTGTCTTGTCTTTGTCTTGTCTTTGTCTTGTCTTTGTCTTGTCTTTGTCTTGTCTTTGTCTTGTCTTTGTCTTGTCTTTGTCTTGTCTTTGTCTTGTCTTTGTCTTGTCTTTGTCTTGTCTTTGTCTTGTCTTTGTCTTGTCTTTGTCTTGTCTTTGTCTTGTCTTTGTCTTGTCTTTGTCTTGTCTTTGTCTTGTCTTTGTCTTGTCTTTGTCTTGTCTTTGTCTTGTCTTTGTCTTGTCTTTGTCTTGTCTTTGTCTTGTCTTTGTCTTGTCTTTGTCTTGTCTTTGTCTTGTCTTTGTCTTGTCTTTGTCTTGTCTTTGTCTTGTCTTTGTCTTGTCTTTGTCTTGTCTTTGTCTTGTCTTTGTCTTGTCTTTGTCTTGTCTTTGTCTTGTCTTTGTCTTGTCTTTGTCTTGTCTTTGTCTTGTCTTTGTCTTGTCTTTGTCTTGTCTTTGTCTTGTCTTTGTCTTGTCTTTGTCTTGTCTTTGTCTTGTCTTTGTCTTGTCTTTGTCTTGTCTTTGTCTTGTCTTTGTCTTGTCTTTGTCTTGTCTTTGTCTTGTCTTTGTCTTGTCTTTGTCTTGTCTTTGTCTTGTCTTTGTCTTGTCTTTGTCTTGTCTTTGTCTTGTCTTTGTCTTGTCTTTGTCTTGTCTTTGTCTTGTCTTTGTCTTGTCTTTGTCTTGTCTTTGTCTTGTCTTTGTCTTGTCTTTGTCTTGTCTTTGTCTTGTCTTTGTCTTGTCTTTGTCTTGTCTTTGTCTTGTCTTTGTCTTGTCTTTGTCTTGTCTTTGTCTTGTCTTTGTCTTGTCTTTGTCTTGTCTTTGTCTTGTCTTTGTCTTGTCTTTGTCTTGTCTTTGTCTTGTCTTTGTCTTGTCTTTGTCTTGTCTTTGTCTTGTCTTTGTCTTGTCTTTGTCTTGTCTTTGTCTTGTCTTTGTCTTGTCTTTGTCTTGTCTTTGTCTTGTCTTTGTCTTGTCTTTGTCTTGTCTTTGTCTTGTCTTTGTCTTGTCTTTGTCTTGTCTTTGTCTTGTCTTTGTCTTGTCTTTGTCTTGTCTTTGTCTTGTCTTTGTCTTGTCTTTGTCTTGTCTTTGTCTTGTCTTTGTCTTGTCTTTGTCTTGTCTTTGTCTTGTCTTTGTCTTGTCTTTGTCTTGTCTTTGTCTTGTCTTTGTCTTGTCTTTGTCTTGTCTTTGTCTTGTCTTTGTCTTGTCTTTGTCTTGTCTTTGTCTTGTCTTTGTCTTGTCTTTGTCTTGTCTTTGTCTTGTCTTTGTCTTGTCTTTGTCTTGTCTTTGTCTTGTCTTTGTCTTGTCTTTGTCTTGTCTTTGTCTTGTCTTTGTCTTGTCTTTGTCTTGTCTTTGTCTTGTCTTTGTCTTGTCTTTGTCTTGTCTTTGTCTTGTCTTTGTCTTGTCTTTGTCTTGTCTTTGTCTTGTCTTTGTCTTGTCTTTGTCTTGTCTTTGTCTTGTCTTTGTCTTGTCTTTGTCTTGTCTTTGTCTTGTCTTTGTCTTGTCTTTGTCTTGTCTTTGTCTTGTCTTTGTCTTGTCTTTGTCTTGTCTTTGTCTTGTCTTTGTCTTGTCTTTGTCTTGTCTTTGTCTTGTCTTTGTCTTGTCTTTGTCTTGTCTTTGTCTTGTCTTTGTCTTGTCTTTGTCTTGTCTTTGTCTTGTCTTTGTCTTGTCTTTGTCTTGTCTTTGTCTTGTCTTTGTCTTGTCTTTGTCTTGTCTTTGTCTTGTCTTTGTCTTGTCTTTGTCTTGTCTTTGTCTTGTCTTTGTCTTGTCTTTGTCTTGTCTTTGTCTTGTCTTTGTCTTGTCTTTGTCTTGTCTTTGTCTTGTCTTTGTCTTGTCTTTGTCTTGTCTTTGTCTTGTCTTTGTCTTGTCTTTGTCTTGTCTTTGTCTTGTCTTTGTCTTGTCTTTGTCTTGTCTTTGTCTTGTCTTTGTCTTGTCTTTGTCTTGTCTTTGTCTTGTCTTTGTCTTGTCTTTGTCTTGTCTTTGTCTTGTCTTTGTCTTGTCTTTGTCTTGTCTTTGTCTTGTCTTTGTCTTGTCTTTGTCTTGTCTTTGTCTTGTCTTTGTCTTGTCTTTGTCTTGTCTTTGTCTTGTCTTTGTCTTGTCTTTGTCTTGTCTTTGTCTTGTCTTTGTCTTGTCTTTGTCTTGTCTTTGTCTTGTCTTTGTCTTGTCTTTGTCTTGTCTTTGTCTTGTCTTTGTCTTGTCTTTGTCTTGTCTTTGTCTTGTCTTTGTCTTGTCTTTGTCTTGTCTTTGTCTTGTCTTTGTCTTGTCTTTGTCTTGTCTTTGTCTTGTCTTTGTCTTGTCTTTGTCTTGTCTTTGTCTTGTCTTTGTCTTGTCTTTGTCTTGTCTTTGTCTTGTCTTTGTCTTGTCTTTGTCTTGTCTTTGTCTTGTCTTTGTCTTGTCTTTGTCTTGTCTTTGTCTTGTCTTTGTCTTGTCTTTGTCTTGTCTTTGTCTTGTCTTTGTCTTGTCTTTGTCTTGTCTTTGTCTTGTCTTTGTCTTGTCTTTGTCTTGTCTTTGTCTTGTCTTTGTCTTGTCTTTGTCTTGTCTTTGTCTTGTCTTTGTCTTGTCTTTGTCTTGTCTTTGTCTTGTCTTTGTCTTGTCTTTGTCTTGTCTTTGTCTTGTCTTTGTCTTGTCTTTGTCTTGTCTTTGTCTTGTCTTTGTCTTGTCTTTGTCTTGTCTTTGTCTTGTCTTTGTCTTGTCTTTGTCTTGTCTTTGTCTTGTCTTTGTCTTGTCTTTGTCTTGTCTTTGTCTTGTCTTTGTCTTGTCTTTGTCTTGTCTTTGTCTTGTCTTCTTGTCTTGTCTTTGTCTTGTCTTCTTGTCTTGTCTTTGTCTTGTCTTTGTCTTGTCTTTGTCTTGTCTTTGTCTTGTCTTTGTCTTGTCTTTGTCTTGTCTTTGTCTTGTCTTTGTCTTGTCTTTGTCTTGTCTTTGTCTTGTCTTTGTCTTGTCTTTGTCTTGTCTTTGTCTTGTCTTTGTCTTGTCTTTGTCTTGTCTTTGTCTTGTCTTTGTCTTGTCTTTGTCTTGTCTTTGTCTTGTCTTTGTCTTGTCTTTGTCTTGTCTTTGTCTTGTCTTTGTCTTGTCTTTGTCTTGTCTTTGTCTTGTCTTTGTCTTGTCTTTGTCTTGTCTTTGTCTTGTCTTTGTCTTGTCTTTGTCTTGTCTTTGTCTTGCTTTGTCTTGTCTTTGTCTTGTCTTTGTCTTGTCTTTGTCTTGTCTTTGTCTTGTCTTTGTCTTGTCTTTGTCTTGTCTTTGTCTTGTCTTTGTCTTGTCTTTGTCTTGTCTTTGTCTTGTCTTTGTCTTGTCTTTGTCTTGTCTTTGTCTTGTCTTTGTCTTGTCTTTGTCTTGTCTTTGTCTTGTCTTTGTCTTGTCTTTGTCTTGTCTTTGTCTTGTCTTTGTCTTGTCTTTGTCTTGTCTTTGTCTTGTCTTTGTCTTGTCTTTGTCTTGTCTTTGTCTTGTCTTTGTCTTGTCTTTGTCTTGTCTTTGTCTTGTCTTTGTCTTGTCTTTGTCTTGTCTTTGTCTTGTCTTTGTCTTGTCTTTGTCTTGTCTTTGTCTTGTCTTTGTCTTGTCTTTGTCTTGTCTTTGTCTTGTCTTTGTCTTGTCTTTGTCTTGTCTTTGTCTTGTCTTTGTCTTGTCTTTGTCTTGTCTTTGTCTTGTCTTTGTCTTGTCTTTGTCTTGTCTTTGTCTTGTCTTTGTCTTGTCTTTGTCTTGTCTTTGTCTTGTCTTTGTCTTGTCTTTGTCTTGTCTTTGTCTTGTCTTTGTCTTGTCTTTGTCTTGTCTTTGTCTTGTCTTTGTCTTGTCTTTGTCTTGTCTTTGTCTTGTCTTTGTCTTGTCTTTGTCTTGTCTTTGTCTTGTCTTTGTCTTGTCTTTGTCTTGTCTTTGTCTTGTCTTTGTCTTGTCTTTGTCTTGTCTTTGTCTTGTCTTTGTCTTGTCTTTGTCTTGTCTTTGTCTTGTCTTTGTCTTGTCTTTGTCTTGTCTTTGTCTTGTCTTTGTCTTGTCTTTGTCTTGTCTTTGTCTTGTCTTTGTCTTGTCTTTGTCTTGTCTTTGTCTTGTCTTTGTCTTGTCTTTGTCTTGTCTTTGTCTTGTCTTTGTCTTGTCTTTGTCTTGTCTTTGTCTTGTCTTTGTCTTGTCTTTGTCTTGTCTTTGTCTTGTCTTTGTCTTGTCTTTGTCTTGTCTTTGTCTTGTCTTTGTCTTGTCTTTGTCTTGTCTTTGTCTTGTCTTTGTCTTGTCTTTGTCTTGTCTTTGTCTTGTCTTTGTCTTGTCTTTGTCTTGTCTTTGTCTTGTCTTTGTCTTGTCTTTGTCTTGTCTTTGTCTTGTCTTTGTCTTGTCTTTGTCTTGTCTTTGTCTTGTCTTTGTCTTGTCTTTGTCTTGTCTTTGTCTTGTCTTTGTCTTGTCTTTGTCTTGTCTTTGTCTTGTCTTTGTCTTGTCTTTGTCTTGTCTTTGTCTTGTCTTTGTCTTGTCTTTGTCTTGTCTTTGTCTTGTCTTTGTCTTGTCTTTGTCTTGTCTTTGTCTTGTCTTTGTCTTGTCTTTGTCTTGTCTTTGTCTTGTCTTTGTCTTGTCTTTGTCTTGTCTTTGTCTTGTCTTTGTCTTGTCTTTGTCTTGTCTTTGTCTTGTCTTTGTCTTGTCTTTGTCTTGTCTTTGTCTTGTCTTTGTCTTGTCTTTGTCTTGTCTTTGTCTTGTCTTTGTCTTGTCTTTGTCTTGTCTTTGTCTTGTCTTTGTCTTGTCTTTGTCTTGTCTTTGTCTTGTCTTTGTCTTGTCTTTGTCTTGTCTTTGTCTTGTCTTTGTCTTGTCTTTGTCTTGTCTTTGTCTTGTCTTTGTCTTGTCTTTGTCTTGTCTTTGTCTTGTCTTTGTCTTGTCTTTGTCTTGTCTTTGTCTTGTCTTTGTCTTGTCTTTGTCTTGTCTTTGTCTTGTCTTTGTCTTGTCTTTGTCTTGTCTTTGTCTTGTCTTTGTCTTGTCTTTGTCTTGTCTTTGTCTTGTCTTTGTCTTGTCTTTGTCTTGTCTTTGTCTTGTCTTTGTCTTGTCTTTGTCTTGTCTTTGTCTTGTCTTTGTCTTGTCTTTGTCTTGTCTTTGTCTTGTCTTTGTCTTGTCTTTGTCTTGTCTTTGTCTTGTCTTTGTCTTGTCTTTGTCTTGTCTTTGTCTTGTCTTTGTCTTGTCTTTGTCTTGTCTTTGTCTTGTCTTTGTCTTGTCTTTGTCTTGTCTTTGTCTTGTCTTTGTCTTGTCTTTGTCTTGTCTTTGTCTTGTCTTTGTCTTGTCTTTGTCTTGTCTTTGTCTTGTCTTTGTCTTGTCTTTGTCTTGTCTTTGTCTTGTCTTTGTCTTGTCTTTGTCTTGTCTTTGTCTTGTCTTTGTCTTGTCTTTGTCTTGTCTTTGTCTTGTCTTTGTCTTGTCTTTGTCTTGTCTTTGTCTTGTCTTTGTCTTGTCTTTGTCTTGTCTTTGTCTTGTCTTTGTCTTGTCTTTGTCTTGTCTTTGTCTTGTCTTTGTCTTGTCTTTGTCTTGTCTTTGTCTTGTCTTTGTCTTGTCTTTGTCTTGTCTTTGTCTTGTCTTTGTCTTGTCTTTGTCTTGTCTTTGTCTTGTCTTTGTCTTGTCTTTGTCTTGTCTTTGTCTTGTCTTTGTCTTGTCTTTGTCTTGTCTTTGTCTTGTCTTTGTCTTGTCTTTGTCTTGTCTTTGTCTTGTCTTTGTCTTGTCTTTGTCTTGTCTTTGTCTTGTCTTTGTCTTGTCTTTGTCTTGTCTTTGTCTTGTCTTTGTCTTGTCTTTGTCTTGTCTTTGTCTTGTCTTTGTCTTGTCTTTGTCTTGTCTTTGTCTTGTCTTTGTCTTGTCTTTGTCTTGTCTTTGTCTTGTCTTTGTCTTGTCTTTGTCTTGTCTTTGTCTTGTCTTTGTCTTGTCTTTGTCTTGTCTTTGTCTTGTCTTTGTCTTGTCTTTGTCTTGTCTTTGTCTTGTCTTTGTCTTGTCTTTGTCTTGTCTTTGTCTTGTCTTTGTCTTGTCTTTGTCTTGTCTTTGTCTTGTCTTTGTCTTGTCTTTGTCTTGTCTTTGTCTTGTCTTTGTCTTGTCTTTGTCTTGTCTTTGTCTTGTCTTTGTCTTGTCTTTGTCTTGTCTTTGTCTTGTCTTTGTCTTGTCTTTGTCTTGTCTTTGTCTTGTCTTTGTCTTGTCTTTGTCTTGTCTTTGTCTTGTCTTTGTCTTGTCTTTGTCTTGTCTTTGTCTTGTCTTTGTCTTGTCTTTGTCTTGTCTTTGTCTTGTCTTTGTCTTGTCTTTGTCTTGTCTTTGTCTTGTCTTTGTCTTGTCTTTGTCTTGTCTTTGTCTTGTCTTTGTCTTGTCTTTGTCTTGTCTTTGTCTTGTCTTTGTCTTGTCTTTGTCTTGTCTTTGTCTTGTCTTTGTCTTGTCTTTGTCTTGTCTTTGTCTTGTCTTTGTCTTGTCTTTGTCTTGTCTTTGTCTTGTCTTTGTCTTGTCTTTGTCTTGTCTTTGTCTTGTCTTTGTCTTGTCTTTGTCTTGTCTTTGTCTTGTCTTTGTCTTGTCTTTGTCTTGTCTTTGTCTTGTCTTTGTCTTGTCTTTGTCTTGTCTTTGTCTTGTCTTTGTCTTGTCTTTGTCTTGTCTTTGTCTTGTCTTTGTCTTGTCTTTGTCTTGTCTTTGTCTTGTCTTTGTCTTGTCTTTGTCTTGTCTTTGTCTTGTCTTTGTCTTGTCTTTGTCTTGTCTTTGTCTTGTCTTTGTCTTGTCTTTGTCTTGTCTTTGTCTTGTCTTTGTCTTGTCTTTGTCTTGTCTTTGTCTTGTCTTTGTCTTGTCTTTGTCTTGTCTTTGTCTTGTCTTTGTCTTGTCTTTGTCTTGTCTTTGTCTTGTCTTTGTCTTGTCTTTGTCTTGTCTTTGTCTTGTCTTTGTCTTGTCTTTGTCTTGTCTTTGTCTTGTCTTTGTCTTGTCTTTGTCTTGTCTTTGTCTTGTCTTTGTCTTGTCTTTGTCTTGTCTTTGTCTTGTCTTTGTCTTGTCTTTGTCTTGTCTTTGTCTTGTCTTTGTCTTGTCTTTGTCTTGTCTTTGTCTTGTCTTTGTCTTGTCTTTGTCTTGTCTTTGTCTTGTCTTTGTCTTGTCTTTGTCTTGTCTTTGTCTTGTCTTTGTCTTGTCTTTGTCTTGTCTTTGTCTTGTCTTTGTCTTGTCTTTGTCTTGTCTTTGTCTTGTCTTTGTCTTGTCTTTGTCTTGTCTTTGTCTTGTCTTTGTCTTGTCTTTGTCTTGTCTTTGTCTTGTCTTTGTCTTGTCTTTGTCTTGTCTTTGTCTTGTCTTTGTCTTGTCTTTGTCTTGTCTTTGTCTTGTCTTTGTCTTGTCTTTGTCTTGTCTTTGTCTTGTCTTTGTCTTGTCTTTGTCTTGTCTTTGTCTTGTCTTTGTCTTGTCTTTGTCTTGTCTTTGTCTTGTCTTTGTCTTGTCTTTGTCTTGTCTTTGTCTTGTCTTTGTCTTGTCTTTGTCTTGTCTTTGTCTTGTCTTTGTCTTGTCTTTGTCTTGTCTTTGTCTTGTCTTTGTCTTGTCTTTGTCTTGTCTTTGTCTTGTCTTTGTCTTGTCTTTGTCTTGTCTTTGTCTTGTCTTTGTCTTGTCTTTGTCTTGTCTTTGTCTTGTCTTTGTCTTGTCTTTGTCTTGTCTTTGTCTTGTCTTTGTCTTGTCTTTGTCTTGTCTTTGTCTTGTCTTTGTCTTGTCTTTGTCTTGTCTTTGTCTTGTCTTTGTCTTGTCTTTGTCTTGTCTTTGTCTTGTCTTTGTCTTGTCTTTGTCTTGTCTTTGTCTTGTCTTTGTCTTGTCTTTGTCTTGTCTTTGTCTTGTCTTTGTCTTGTCTTTGTCTTGTCTTTGTCTTGTCTTTGTCTTGTCTTTGTCTTGTCTTTGTCTTGTCTTTGTCTTGTCTTTGTCTTGTCTTTGTCTTGTCTTTGTCTTGTCTTTGTCTTGTCTTTGTCTTGTCTTTGTCTTGTCTTTGTCTTGTCTTTGTCTTGTCTTTGTCTTGTCTTTGTCTTGTCTTTGTCTTGTCTTTGTCTTGTCTTTGTCTTGTCTTTGTCTTGTCTTTGTCTTGTCTTTGTCTTGTCTTTGTCTTGTCTTTGTCTTGTCTTTGTCTTGTCTTTGTCTTGTCTTTGTCTTGTCTTTGTCTTGTCTTTGTCTTGTCTTTGTCTTGTCTTTGTCTTGTCTTTGTCTTGTCTTTTGTCTTGTCTTTGTCTTGTCTTTGTCTTGTCTTTGTCTTGTCTTTGTCTTGTCTTTGTCTTGTCTTTGTCTTGTCTTTGTCTTGTCTTTGTCTTGTCTTTGTCTTGTCTTTGTCTTGTCTTTGTCTTGTCTTTGTCTTGTCTTTGTCTTGTCTTTGTCTTGTCTTTGTCTTGTCTTTGTCTTGTCTTTGTCTTGTCTTTGTCTTGTCTTTGTCTTGTCTTTGTCTTGTCTTTGTCTTGTCTTTGTCTTGTCTTTGTCTTGTCTTTGTCTTGTCTTTGTCTTGTCTTTGTCTTGTCTTTGTCTTGTCTTTGTCTTGTCTTTGTCTTGTCTTTGTCTTGTCTTTGTCTTGTCTTTGTCTTGTCTTTGTCTTGTCTTTGTCTTGTCTTTGTCTTGTCTTTGTCTTGTCTTTGTCTTGTCTTTGTCTTGTCTTTGTCTTGTCTTTGTCTTGTCTTTGTCTTGTCTTTGTCTTGTCTTTGTCTTGTCTTTGTCTTGTCTTTGTCTTGTCTTTGTCTTGTCTTTGTCTTGTCTTTGTCTTGTCTTTGTCTTGTCTTTGTCTTGTCTTTGTCTTGTCTTTGTCTTGTCTTTGTCTTGTCTTTGTCTTGTCTTTGTCTTGTCTTTGTCTTGTCTTTGTCTTGTCTTTGTCTTGTCTTTGTCTTGTCTTTGTCTTGTCTTTGTCTTGTCTTTGTCTTGTCTTTGTCTTGTCTTTGTCTTGTCTTTGTCTTGTCTTTGTCTTGTCTTTGTCTTGTCTTTGTCTTGTCTTTGTCTTGTCTTTGTCTTGTCTTTGTCTTGTCTTTGTCTTGTCTTTGTCTTGTCTTTGTCTTGTCTTTGTCTTGTCTTTGTCTTGTCTTTGTCTTGTCTTTGTCTTGTCTTTGTCTTGTCTTTGTCTTGTCTTTGTCTTGTCTTTGTCTTGTCTTTGTCTTGTCTTTGTCTTGTCTTTGTCTTGTCTTTGTCTTGTCTTTGTCTTGTCTTTGTCTTGTCTTTGTCTTGTCTTTGTCTTGTCTTTGTCTTGTCTTTGTCTTGTCTTTGTCTTGTCTTTGTCTTGTCTTTGTCTTGTCTTTGTCTTGTCTTTGTCTTGTCTTTGTCTTGTCTTTGTCTTGTCTTTGTCTTGTCTTTGTCTTGTCTTTGTCTTGTCTTTGTCTTGTCTTTGTCTTGTCTTTGTCTTGTCTTTGTCTTGTCTTTGTCTTGTCTTTGTCTTGTCTTTGTCTTGTCTTTGTCTTGTCTTTGTCTTGTCTTTGTCTTGTCTTTGTCTTGTCTTTGTCTTGTCTTTGTCTTGTCTTTGTCTTGTCTTTGTCTTGTCTTTGTCTTGTCTTTGTCTTGTCTTTGTCTTGTCTTTGTCTTGTCTTTGTCTTGTCTTTGTCTTGTCTTTGTCTTGTCTTTGTCTTGTCTTTGTCTTGTCTTTGTCTTGTCTTTGTCTTGTCTTTGTCTTGTCTTTGTCTTGTCTTTGTCTTGTCTTTGTCTTGTCTTTGTCTTGTCTTTGTCTTGTCTTTGTCTTGTCTTTGTCTTGTCTTTGTCTTGTCTTTGTCTTGTCTTTGTCTTGTCTTTGTCTTGTCTTTGTCTTGTCTTTGTCTTGTCTTTGTCTTGTCTTTGTCTTGTCTTTGTCTTGTCTTTGTCTTGTCTTTGTCTTGTCTTTGTCTTGTCTTTGTCTTGTCTTTGTCTTGTCTTTGTCTTGTCTTTGTCTTGTCTTTGTCTTGTCTTTGTCTTGTCTTTGTCTTGTCTTTGTCTTGTCTTTGTCTTGTCTTTGTCTTGTCTTTGTCTTGTCTTTGTCTTGTCTTTGTCTTGTCTTTGTCTTGTCTTTGTCTTGTCTTTGTCTTGTCTTTGTCTTGTCTTTGTCTTGTCTTTGTCTTGTCTTTGTCTTGTCTTTGTCTTGTCTTTGTCTTGTCTTTGTCTTGTCTTTGTCTTGTCTTTGTCTTGTCTTTGTCTTGTCTTTGTCTTGTCTTTGTCTTGTCTTTGTCTTGTCTTTGTCTTGTCTTTGTCTTGTCTTTGTCTTGTCTTTGTCTTGTCTTTGTCTTGTCTTTGTCTTGTCTTTGTCTTGTCTTTGTCTTGTCTTTGTCTTGTCTTTGTCTTGTCTTTGTCTTGTCTTTGTCTTGTCTTTGTCTTGTCTTTGTCTTGTCTTTGTCTTGTCTTTGTCTTGTCTTTGTCTTGTCTTTGTCTTGTCTTTGTCTTGTCTTTGTCTTGTCTTTGTCTTGTCTTTGTCTTGTCTTTGTCTTGTCTTTGTCTTGTCTTTGTCTTGTCTTTGTCTTGTCTTTGTCTTGTCTTTGTCTTGTCTTTGTCTTGTCTTTGTCTTGTCTTTGTCTTGTCTTTGTCTTGTCTTTGTCTTGTCTTTGTCTTGTCTTTGTCTTGTCTTTGTCTTGTCTTTGTCTTGTCTTTGTCTTGTCTTTGTCTTGTCTTTGTCTTGTCTTTGTCTTGTCTTTGTCTTGTCTTTGTCTTGTCTTTGTCTTGTCTTTGTCTTGTCTTTGTCTTGTCTTTGTCTTGTCTTTGTCTTGTCTTTGTCTTGTCTTTGTCTTGTCTTTGTCTTGTCTTTGTCTTGTCTTTGTCTTGTCTTTGTCTTGTCTTTGTCTTGTCTTTGTCTTGTCTTTGTCTTGTCTTTGTCTTGTCTTTGTCTTGTCTTTGTCTTGTCTTTGTCTTGTCTTTGTCTTGTCTTTGTCTTGTCTTTGTCTTGTCTTTGTCTTGTCTTTGTCTTGTCTTTGTCTTGTCTTTGTCTTGTCTTTGTCTTGTCTTTGTCTTGTCTTTGTCTTGTCTTTGTCTTGTCTTTGTCTTGTCTTTGTCTTGTCTTTGTCTTGTCTTTGTCTTGTCTTTGTCTTGTCTTTGTCTTGTCTTTGTCTTGTCTTTGTCTTGTCTTTGTCTTGTCTTTGTCTTGTCTTTGTCTTGTCTTTGTCTTGTCTTTGTCTTGTCTTTGTCTTGTCTTTGTCTTGTCTTTGTCTTGTCTTTGTCTTGTCTTTGTCTTGTCTTTGTCTTGTCTTTGTCTTGTCTTTGTCTTGTCTTTGTCTTGTCTTTGTCTTGTCTTTGTCTTGTCTTTGTCTTGTCTTTGTCTTGTCTTTGTCTTGTCTTTGTCTTGTCTTTGTCTTGTCTTTGTCTTGTCTTTGTCTTGTCTTTGTCTTGTCTTTGTCTTGTCTTTGTCTTGTCTTTGTCTTGTCTTTGTCTTGTCTTTGTCTTGTCTTTGTCTTGTCTTTGTCTTGTCTTTGTCTTGTCTTTGTCTTGTCTTTGTCTTGTCTTTGTCTTGTCTTTGTCTTGTCTTTGTCTTGTCTTTGTCTTGTCTTTGTCTTGTCTTTGTCTTGTCTTTGTCTTGTCTTTGTCTTGTCTTTGTCTTGTCTTTGTCTTGTCTTTGTCTTGTCTTTGTCTTGTCTTTGTCTTGTCTTTGTCTTGTCTTTGTCTTGTCTTTGTCTTGTCTTTGTCTTGTCTTTGTCTTGTCTTTGTCTTGTCTTTGTCTTGTCTTTGTCTTGTCTTTGTCTTGTCTTTGTCTTGTCTTTGTCTTGTCTTTGTCTTGTCTTTGTCTTGTCTTTGTCTTGTCTTTGTCTTGTCTTTGTCTTGTCTTTGTCTTGTCTTTGTCTTGTCTTTGTCTTGTCTTTGTCTTGTCTTTGTCTTGTCTTTCTCTTGTCTTTCTCTTGTCTTTCTCTTGTCTTTCTCTTGTCTTTCTCTTGTCTTTGTCTTGTCTTTGTCTTGTCTTTGTCTTGTCTTTGTCTTGTCTTTGTCTTGTCTTTGTCTTGTCTTTGTCTTGTCTTTGTCTTGTCTTTGTCTTGTCTTTGTCTTGTCTTTGTCTTGTCTTTGTCTTGTCTTTGTCTTGTCTTTGTCTTGTCTTTGTCTTGTCTTTGTCTTGTCTTTGTCTTGTCTTTGTCTTGTCTTTGTCTTGTCTTTGTCTTGTCTTTGTCTTGTCTTTGTCTTGTCTTTGTCTTGTCTTTGTCTTGTCTTTGTCTTGTCTTTGTCTTGTCTTTGTCTTGTCTTTGTCTTGTCTTTGTCTTGTCTTTGTCTTGTCTTTGTCTTGTCTTTGTCTTGTCTTTGTCTTGTCTTTGTCTTGTCTTTGTCTTGTCTTTGTCTTGTCTTTGTCTTGTCTTTGTCTTGTCTTTGTCTTGTCTTTGTCTTGTCTTTGTCTTGTCTTTGTCTTGTCTTTGTCTTGTCTTTGTCTTGTCTTTGTCTTGTCTTTGTCTTGTCTTTGTCTTGTCTTTGTCTTGTCTTTGTCTTGTCTTTGTCTTGTCTTTGTCTTGTCTTTGTCTTGTCTTTGTCTTGTCTTTGTCTTGTCTTTGTCTTGTCTTTGTCTTGTCTTTGTCTTGTCTTTGTCTTGTCTTTGTCTTGTCTTTGTCTTGTCTTTGTCTTGTCTTTGTCTTGTCTTTGTCTTGTCTTTGTCTTGTCTTTGTCTTGTCTTTGTCTTGTCTTTGTCTTGTCTTTGTCTTGTCTTTGTCTTGTCTTTGTCTTGTCTTTGTCTTGTCTTTGTCTTGTCTTTGTCTTGTCTTTGTCTTGTCTTTGTCTTGTCTTTGTCTTGTCTTTGTCTTGTCTTTGTCTTGTCTTTGTCTTGTCTTTGTCTTGTCTTTGTCTTGTCTTTGTCTTGTCTTTGTCTTGTCTTTGTCTTGTCTTTGTCTTGTCTTTGTCTTGTCTTTGTCTTGTCTTTGTCTTGTCTTTGTCTTGTCTTTGTCTTGTCTTTGTCTTGTCTTTGTCTTGTCTTTGTCTTGTCTTTGTCTTGTCTTTGTCTTGTCTTTGTCTTGTCTTTGTCTTGTCTTTGTCTTGTCTTTGTCTTGTCTTTGTCTTGTCTTTGTCTTGTCTTTGTCTTGTCTTTGTCTTGTCTTTGTCTTGTCTTTGTCTTGTCTTTGTCTTGTCTTTGTCTTGTCTTTGTCTTGTCTTTGTCTTGTCTTTGTCTTGTCTTTGTCTTGTCTTTGTCTTGTCTTTGTCTTGTCTTTGTCTTGTCTTTGTCTTGTCTTTGTCTTGTCTTTGTCTTGTCTTTGTCTTGTCTTTGTCTTGTCTTTGTCTTGTCTTTGTCTTGTCTTTGTCTTGTCTTTGTCTTGTCTTTGTCTTGTCTTTGTCTTGTCTTTGTCTTGTCTTTGTCTTGTCTTTGTCTTGTCTTTGTCTTGTCTTTGTCTTGTCTTTGTCTTGTCTTTGTCTTGTCTTTGTCTTGTCTTTGTCTTGTCTTTGTCTTGTCTTTGTCTTGTCTTTGTCTTGTCTTTGTCTTGTCTTTGTCTTGTCTTTGTCTTGTCTTTGTCTTGTCTTTGTCTTGTCTTTGTCTTGTCTTTGTCTTGTCTTTGTCTTGTCTTTGTCTTGTCTTTGTCTTGTCTTTGTCTTGTCTTTGTCTTGTCTTTATCTTGTCTTTGTCTTGTCTTTGTCTTGTCTTTGTCTTGTCTTTGTCTTGTCTTTGTCTTGTCTTTGTCTTGTCTTTGTCTTGTCTTTGTCTTGTCTTTGTCTTGTCTTTGTCTTGTCTTTGTCTTGTCTTTGTCTTGTCTTTGTCTTGTCTTTGTCTTGTCTTTGTCTTGTCTTTGTCTTGTCTTTGTCTTGTCTTTGTCTTGTCTTTGTCTTGTCTTTGTCTTGTCTTTGTCTTGTCTTTGTCTTGTCTTTGTCTTGTCTTTGTCTTGTCTTTGTCTTGTCTTTGTCTTGTCTTTGTCTTGTCTTTGTCTTGTCTTTGTCTTGTCTTTGTCTTGTCTTTGTCTTGTCTTTGTCTTGTCTTTGTCTTGTCTTTGTCTTGTCTTTGTCTTGTCTTTGTCTTGTCTTTGTCTTGTCTTTGTCTTGTCTTTGTCTTGTCTTTGTCTTGTCTTTGTCTTGTCTTTGTCTTGTCTTTGTCTTGTCTTTGTCTTGTCTTTGTCTTGTCTTTGTCTTGTCTTTGTCTTGTCTTTGTCTTGTCTTTGTCTTGTCTTTGTCTTGTCTTTGTCTTGTCTTTGTCTTGTCTTTGTCTTGTCTTTGTCTTGTCTTTCTCTTGTCTTTCTCTTGTCTTTCTCTTGTCTTTCTCTTGTCTTTCTCTTGTCTTTGTCTTGTCTTTGTCTTGTCTTTGACTTGTCATGGAAATTTCTTTCAAACACATGCACATGGTGATATATTTCTCACCTTGCAGTACAGGGTAACAGAATCATTCTGCAAGGTTTCGTAAACAAAAATATTTCTTGCTATAAAAATCAATTTGATCGTCCTAACAATTTTTTTCTAACCCACCGATCTCCACTACTGATCATGGAAATTTCTTGAAAACACATGGCGATAAAATTATCTTCTTCTAAAGTATGCAGGATAGGGAAACAGAATCATTCTGCAAGGAATTTATAAAAATCAATTTGATCGTGCTCTCATTTTTTTCCAACCCACCAATTTCCACTGGTGATCATGGAAATTTCTTGAAAACACATGGCAATAAAATTTTCTTCTTCTGATGGATGCAGGATAGGCAAACAAAATCATCCTGCAAGGTTTCGTAAACAAAAATATTTCTTTCTATAAAAATCAATTTTACCGTCCTCCCAATTTTTCCCAATCCACCAATTTCCATTACTGATCATGGAAATTACTTGAAAACACATGACGATACATTTTTTAATTTTGGTTTGATGCGGGATAGTGAAACAGAATCATTCTGTAAGGTTTTCTAAGGAAAAATAATTCTTACAATAAAAATCAATTTGATAGTCCTCCCAAATTTTTCCCCACCTTCCTATTTTGGGATATTGAAATAAAAAAGTGTGTGCTCACTAGCGCCGCCTTGAGGGTGATATCCAATTTAATCATCACATCATTAAATAGTCCTTGCCCCAGTAACAATTTAGGCTTTATGGTGGTTTTATAGCCACTCATACAACTTAGATTGCACTTGTATTGTGCTATAAAACTTTAATTGTGACTTAGATTACATTACAGTAAACGTCATTTTCCTAAATTAATAAACTTTACCTAGCATGAATTGGAAGTTTTAGTCTCCCTAGCGCCGCCTGATGGGCGAATTCTGTAATTATCTTTTCGCCGTCAGGTAGCACTCGACTCGCTGATGGATATTGCCGAAGACATCACACTTCTAAATAATATTCTCGAGATTCAGAAATTGAAAAATAATACATGCTCACTAGTGCCGCCTGGTCTATCTCTTAAATTAGTTTTGTCCATAATCGCGTAGCTCTTAACCTTCTCTAAATTTTTTCCGAGAACACCTTCTCCTCTAAGTTATTAGACGTTTGTGACATACTAAATTCCACATTGTGCTGAAAGCTGGTACGCTCACGTTAAACTTATTCAATGATAGTTGCGTTTACGAGAGGTTAGATTTATTTACTCTATTGTGTAGCACCCCTGGCGCTGCAGTTATTAATTAATTGGATATCCAATTGCTCTAAATTTTAGGTCTAAGCAAACACAAAACAACTTTACCAAATAAAGTATGGTGCTAAATGTTAACTCAGATGAAATATTCGAGCCCCAATTAGTCGAAATCCCATAAGCTAAGTGATTCCTATTAGTTGGGTACCGCACAATACGAATCCACGTAGTAGGAATCAGCGTAGTAGGAGACCCGACTGTATCAAAATCCAGTATGTAGACAACCTTGGAGAACTTTTTTATCATTTGTGGAATTATAAAAAAATCCATATTGGAAGTTGTAAAACAAAACGATGAAAAATTAATTGCGCAATTCAGAAAAAATATTATTCCTCGAAGAGCTCAAAATTAACCAAGCAAGTACATATTTTACTGTCAGCAGTGCTACCGCCAGTTGCTGGACGTAGTCCTGGTAGCACAATCTTCCTGACCAATATAACTACTAAAGCATTTTCTGTTGATTTGAAAGTGATCGATTTGGATTTCAGATCCTTTGTCAGGTAATCTGCAGGGAGCCATGTGGGTATTTTTAAAACTACGTGACAGATTTGTGTATTCCAACGTTGGAATATTCAAACAAATCCATTCAGTCAATCCTTTAGACGTAATCAGCATGAATGGTTTTATGGTAGTTCGAACTACGCATATCATTTACAATACACGACTAATCGTATCTTTTCTATACATTGTTATAAGTCAATGGAAGTGTACTAAGTAAATTGATTAGAGAGAGCCAAATAAAAGTTTTTCAAAAATTCAACGGAAAAAATGAAATTGATCTAATTATTATTTCCTTATTTCAAAGAACTTTAACATTCAATAAAGCGATAAAATATTATCAAGTGATTCATTTTCAATCGTCCTGGTCGGGACTATTGATTGATTCATAAATGAAATACGATACGGCCGTTATAAAATATACTTCCTGAAAAACTCAAATTTTCATGGCGTAATAACGCTATGGAAACAAAAAAAAAGTTGTTGCTTTCAGCGTGATTTTCGTGATACCTACTCTCGAATCTCAATAAAACAAAAGAAAAAGAAATATTATCAAAACAAATATATTATTTTGGTTTACAATCTCGCAAAATGCGTCATTTAAATTTTTTTAATCCAAGTATCAGTATGATAATTATTCCATGAGAATCTGAGGAAACTTTGCTAAGATTTCTTGCATTTCTGAAAACTCGAAACAACATCTGTGTTCAAAAATGTTTCAAAGCAGCCAAATCCAGCATGAAAATTAATTATAGGGATCCCAAAAATTCGTTCGTTGGTATTTGTGGAATGTCAAAAATATTTGCTTCAACTGTTATAAATTTCATCAGGTTTTCATCAATGCTGTGTGGAAATCGGTTTCTGAGAAATAAAACCAATCTTACACAAAATTGTGACATGTGATAATTGATGGAACTTCCAAATAATTTTCAATTTGGCAAGCCTCCATTATTGTTTGGAATAAAGCAAAAGATGTTTTTAAATATATGTTATCAATTCAACACAAAACCGTTGGTTTCAAACGATCATCAGTTTCAAAATCATCAAATATCATCATGCAAATTCGACATAGAAAATGTTTCCATTATTTGGCGTATAAAGATGAAATAGCATCGCGGTTTGTTTTAAGTCTCGTAAAATAATAAAATATCATAGATCTCGCAAGAGAATCGAAAATCATCAAGTTTCAATGAAGAAATTTATTTGAAATCATTTTCAACTATTTCTACATTCAGAATTATTCAAAAACAGTTGTGCTAAAAGCTTTCGACATTTCGAGCTTTCGTAGCACGCCATCTGCATCAACCCAAGGATAACTTTTAGTACACTTGTTTTTCTTTTCGTATCTTTCCACGCTGTTTCGCGTGCGACAGTACACTGCGTATCGCGAGGAAAATTGAAAAACGCTGTTATGAAGTTTTCCAAAACGATTTTTTCTTTGTACCATCAGATTCCTTGGTTTCTAACGAATCCGTACATATGCAACACTTGGGTAGTTTTGTAGGAAATATCGAAGAAACAGCAGGTTAAAAATATTGCTCCACTTTTGCGCACCTATGCATACAAATTTTACTTTAGTTGTGTCTGTGCGGGTGGAAAAACTGCTTCTAGTAAAATGGAAATTTTTCAATGAAAAGCGGAAAATATGGAAAATCGGAGAAAATCACGTCCTAGAAAAATTGTTTAGCTATGTTGTATTGGAAAAATCAAAATTTTAAACACATGATTGCAAAAACTGTGTGCTTTTTCAACCGGAAAAAGCACACAGTTTTCCGAGTTGGGAAATTTTGAATTTTCCATTTCGGCCAAATCATAGTAAAAACAATTATCTAGGTCGTGATTTTTTTCTTTTTTCCATATTTTGTCATTTTCTTTGAAAATAAAATAAAAAACCGCAAAAAAACACGAAAAATGGCGGATTGCCCGACGGGGGCCTTAAATTTAATAATATGGTTATTATTTGGTTTAAGAGAAGAAGCTCTTGGCTTATGCGGAAACACAAGCAATTGTATTTTTGCCACATTAGTGGAAATTTTCCATTTTTTCAGGTAATCATTGAAAATATTTAAGCTTCGTTGCAGTCGACTGCAGATAATACGAAGACTCCTACCAGTGGCTGGAGATGCTAGTATCATCACAGAAAAGTGACTTTTTACAGACTGTAGGTAGATTTGGAAGATCAGAGGTAAAAATATTGTATAGTATTGGTGCGACGCTTGATCCTTGAGGGACGTTTGCTTTAACGGGTAGCTTATTAGATTCACAATTCTGATAAGAAACCTGTAGAGTATGGTTAGTAAGATAATTTTTAATTATCTTTATTATGTAAATTGGAAAATTGAAATCCCACATTTTGGCAATTAAACCTTTGTGCCAAACACTGTCGAAAGCTTTTTCGATGTCTAGAAGAGCAACTCCAGTGGAATAGCCCTCTGACATATTTGCCTTTATAATGTTAGTTACTCTCACAAGTTGATGAGTAGTTGAATGTCCAATACGAAATCCAAACTGCTCAGGAAGAAAAATAGAATTCTCATTGATATGTGACATCATTCTAGTTAGGATGATTTTTTCAAATAATTTACTAATAGAAGAGAGTAAGCTAATTGGTCGATAGCTAGATGCTTCTGCTGGGTTTTTATCTGGCTTCAAAATAGGAATAATCTTGGCATTTTTCCATCTTTCAGGGAAGTATGCTAATTCAAAACATTTGTTGAATATTTTGACCAAGTATCTCATGGTGATTTCGGGAAGGTTTTTAAGAAGAATATTGAAAATTCCATCATAACCTGGAGCTTTCATATTTTTTAACTTTTTCATGATGGATTTGATCTCACCATAGTTTGTTTCAACAATATCGTCTAGAGACAATACTTGATTTGAAACGTTTTCATATTTTTGTAAGACTTCGGTTTCAATAGGACTGACAACGTTGAGATTAAAATTATGGACGCTTTCAAACTGCTGAGCAAGTTTTTGAGCTTTTTCTTCGTTTGTAAGAAGTATCACCTTCCTTCAAAGCTGAAATTGGTTTCTGAGGTTTCTTAAGAATCTTAGAAAGTTTCCAGAAAGGTTTAGAATTTGGCTTGATTTGTTCAACCTCTTTCGCGAAGTTTTCATTTCTTAAGAGTGTGAATCTATGCTTAATTTCTTTTTGTAGATCCTGATAGATACATTTCATAGCAGGATCACGAGAACATTGATATTGACGTTTTCGAACATTCTTCAAGCGAATCAGAAGTTGAAGATCGTCGTCAATATTAGGAGTATTAAATTTTTCTGTGTTGTTGGTACTGATAAATTTCTAGCATCAACTATAGATATACTTAAATTTTGTAATGCCGTATCAATGTCAGCTTTATTTTGTAAATCAAGGTCATGATTAAAATTATTCTCAATATAAGTTTTGTAACTTTCCCAATTCGCTTTGTGATAATTGAACACTGAGCTAATGGGATTGGAAACAGCTTCTTGAGAAAGTGAAAAAGTTACTGGAATATTGTAGCATGTTCACCTTTTTCGTAATTTTTGTCATTATTCATTCACTACGCTCACTATGCCAAAACGCATCACATCAAGAAATATTCAGACGCTTGTGTACAAATATTCCCTTGCATGCAATTTTAGCCTATTTCGGATGAACTTTCAAAAAATATTCCGTCTCACTGAAACCCAAAAGCGCATTAGAATGAAATGGATAGATACGAATGAGTTAAGAGGAAAGAGTATTCTTAAAATTCAAGCGAGAGAAATGGTTGTCGAAAGAGTTTGTAAATATACGTACTTCCGACTACGAATACTCGAATCACTTGACGCCTGAGGATTTACAGAACTGCAACTCGTCCATTTCGATCCTGATCGTGGAAGAGGCAGCAGTGTGAAGTTCTTTTTTTAGTATCGCGGTGTGTTTTAAAAGGTAGTTGTTAAAAATGTGAGAAGTTTTTTAGGATTAAATTTATTTAAAAAGTTCCTTTCCGATAGGCATAGCTAGTGCGGTCAGCGAATTGTGCGGTCAACAAATTTGAATTCGTTACATTTCGTGCGAACTTGTTTGTGAAAAGAAGGTAAGAATTAATAATTGAGTTGTGTTATAAAAAGCTTCAAAGCGTCGAATAGCCGATCGACGGCTTCTTTTCTTTTATTGAAAGTTTGGAGATTTTTCGCCATCCGCGTTCTAGCGACGCATACGCTCGGCACACCGCCCGTCTCGTTTACCACCCTGCTGACCCCACGTTGGGCGCCAAAATGTAGCGGGCCAAATGGCCGTTTACGGTTTCCGTCTACCAAAACGCTCCTCAGGACGTTTTGAACGAGTAGCTTTAGCGCCACCCCCGAAGGGGACCACTCGTCAGGTTAGAATTGCCCAGCATGAAACCTAACCTCAGGGCAGGTTATAGAAATTGATCCCGATATGGCGCAAAGGAACGGTAGGTAAACACAAAATGTGAAAAGATGCACTCCGTTTCGCGTATAGATAGAGAATGTCACGCAGTAGACTCCTGTCTGACACTCCCTCACGTCCGGCGATCTTTTTCAGCTTATACAGGAAGTTCTCCACCGAAACGGACTTAGTATCACCTGAAAAAAATAATTTCCAGTGTTCTATTCTCCGGTAGTGTCGAGGTTCGCGATTCTCTCGCAAGATTCCACCCTGACGCGCTATCCTTCCATGGCTTGCTCGGTCACTGTATTCTCCCGAACCGAACCAATCATCGCTGACCTCTCTATAGTTCTGCCTATGACTTCTCTCTTGCCAGTCTGTCGCCCTATGTCTTCGAACATCTTCCTCCGATTCAACTTCGCTACTTTCTTCGGTTCGTTGAGTCGGCAGTCCGCTGATCCTACGATTTAGCGTCTCATCCGGGTATTGTCGTTCCGTCCTGGCAACATGCCCTGCCTGTAGCTGAACTGATCTTCTCCTCTCCGGCTCGTTGTTACCGTGTTCTGATCCGGTTGCGTTCATTCTAGGATATATATTATTGGCTGCTTCCATCTTATACTGGATTAACTGCGATTCGAGTTGGTTGATGCGTTTCAGGAGTTCTTCAATCGACGGTTGCACCGCTGTAGACTCACTATTTTGCCGATTTGTAGTTTTGGCCAGTGGCTGGTTGGTTTTCTGGATCGCTCCAAAGCTTTTATCCAGTGTTAATTCCCGGGAAAGGGTGTCTGATGGTTTTGAATACCAGAAAATACGCGATCAGCCAACCGCAGGTCCAATGCAGAATGACGAAGCACAGAAAAGAAGGAAAAAATTGTTCGACGAAATAAAAGAACAATTAACGAAGGCTTATGATCGTCATAAAAAGCAATACAACCTTCGGTCAAACTCAGATTGTCCCACCTATGCTCTCGGGGAGACTGTTTTGAAGCGAAACTTTGCGCTTTCAGACAAAGGGAAAGGTTTCTGTGCAAAGTTAGCCCCAAAGTATGAACTCGCCGTAGTCAGGAAAATATTAGGAAAACACTGCTACGAGCTTGAAGATTCTACTGGGAAGCGACTTGGCGTCTTCTACGGGAACCACCTGAAGAAGATGCATTTGCCCAAGAAGTAAAAATATTCTCAGCTATGAAACTTTTCGGAGTGACAAAATGAACTCGTTTCATAATAAAACACCTTCGGGTCAATACTGAAACATTGTTATGAAGTAACAACACTCTATTCTCAGCTATGAAACTCTTCGGAGTGACAAAATGAATCCGTTTCATAACAAAACACCTTCGGGTCAATACTGAAACTGTGTTGTACAATACTAACAACCAACGATTTCCAGCTATGTAGCTCTACGGAGTAACCACATAACACTTTCATAACAAAATACTTTCGGGTCAGTATTGAAATCGTGTTGCAAAATAAGACCCACTTTCCAGCTATGTAGCTCTACGGAGTAACCACATGCACGTCATAATAAAACACCTCCGGGGTCATTATTGAACAATAAAGAACAACACCACCCATTCATTTCCAAGCTATGTATCGTGAGAGACAAGAACTTCAAAAAACACTTCAAGAAAGAAAACCCACGAATACTACTTGAATCATCTGCTTTGAGATAGCCAAAGAGGAGTCTGTGTGTTGATTTCAAGAAAGTAGTAGGATTCATGAATGATAAGAACGAGCCAAGGCGATGACCTGCAGTGCTGGGAAAATCACCGAAAATCAAAAATCATCAGTGATAATTATCACTGCTGATCATGCAGTGCTATGATCACAACCATAAAAAATCGCTAGTGATTTTCTCTGAAGCGATAATGTGCTAGCAAAAAATCATTGCAACAAAATCACCGCCTGTGATCACGGCCTGATTATGATTTTTTTTTGATCAGGATTATGAAGTTGAGAAAATCAGGTACGATAGAAAAGATGCAAAATCGGGGTTGATGGTATTGTACATGATTATTGTAAGAAACTCCTTATGATGATGATTTGGCCAAATGATTTTGGGAGTGAGAGCGATCCAGCACACATGTAGGGATGCAAAATAATCCAAATGCTAACGACTTCAGCTTTTCAGGAATGTTTTTTATATTGAAGGACAAGTTGTTGGTAGTTGAAAAACAATAGTTTTGGACATTTTCAATGCACAGGGGGTCCGCCGATGTGTCAAAATGGAATTTTTTTCAACTTTTCGGGAAAGTGTTTCATCTTGAAGGATAAGTCGTTGGTAGTTGAAAATCAATAGTTTTGAACATTTTCAATTCACAGGGGGTCGCCGATGCGCTAAAATTGATTTTTTTCAACTTTTCGGGAAAGTGTTTTATATTGAAGGACAAGTTCTTGGTAGTTGAAAATCAATAGTTTTGGACATTTTCAATGCACAGGGGGGTCCGCCGATGTGCCAAAATGGAATTTTTTCAAACTTTTCGGGAAAGTGTTTTATATTGAAGGACAAGTTGTTGATAGTTCAAAATCAATAGTTTTGAACATTTTCAATGCACAGGGGGGTCCGCCGATGCGCTAAAATTGAATTTATTCAACTATTCGGGAAAGTGTTTTATATTGAAGGACAAGTTGTTGGTAGTTGAAAATCAATAGTTTTGAACATTTTCAATGCACAGGGGGGTCCGCCGATGTGCCAAAATGGAATTTTTTTCAACTTTTCGGGAAAGTGTTTCATCTTGAAGGACAAGTCGTTGGTAGTTGAAAATCAATAGTTTTGGACATTTTCAATGCACAGGGGGTCGCCGATGCGCTAAAATTGATTTTTTTCAACTTTTCGGGAAAGTGTTTTATATTGAAGGACAAGTTGTTGGTAGTTGAAAATCAATAGTTTTGGACATTTTCAATGCACAGGGGGGGTCCGCCGATGTGTCAAAATAGAATTTTTTCAACTTTTCGGGAAAGTGTTTTATCTTGAAGGATAAGTCGTTGGTAGTTGAAAATCAATAGTTTTGGACATTTTCAATGCACAGGGGGTCGCCGATGCGCTAAAATTGAATTTTTTCAACTTTTCGGGAAAGTGATTTATATTGAAGGACAAGTCGTTGGTAGTTGAAAATCAGTAGTTTTGGACATTTTCAATGCACAGGGGGGTCCGCGGATGTGTCAAAATGGAATTTTTTCAAACTTTTCGGGAAAGTGTTTCATCTTGAAGGACAAGTCGTTGGTAGTTGAAAATCAATAGTTTTGGACATTTTCAATGCACAGGGGGGTTCGCCGATGTGCCAAAATGGATTTTTTTTTAACTTTTCGGGAAAGTGTTTCATATTGAAGGACAAGTTGTTGGTAGTTGAAAATCAATAGTTTTGGACATTTTCAATGCACAGGGGGTCCGCCGATGCGCTAAAATTGATTTTTTTCAACTTTTCGGGAAAGTGTTTTATATTGAAGGACAAGTTGTTGGTAGTTGAAAATCAATAGTTTTGAACATTTTCAATGCACAGGGGTTCGCCGATGTGCCAAAATGGAATTTTTTTAACTTTTCGGGAAAGTGTTTTATATTGAAGGACAAGTCGTTGGTAGTTGAAAATCAATAGTTTTGGGCATTTTCAATGCACAGGGGTGTCCGCCGATGCATCAAAATAGAATTTTTTTCAACTTTTCGGGAAAGTGTTTTATCTTGAAGGACAAGTCGTTGGTAGTTGAAAATCAATAGTTTTGGACATTTTTAATGCACAGGGGGTCCGCCGATGCGCTAAAATTGAATTTTTTCAACTTTTCGAGAAAGTGTTTTATATTGAAGGACAAGTTGTTGGTAGTTGAAAATCAATAGTTTTGGACATTTTCAATGCACAGGGGTGTCCGCCGATGCATCAAAATAGAATTTTTCTCAACTTTTCGGGAAAGTGTTTCATATTGAAGGACAAGTTGTTGATAGTTGAAAATCAATAGTTTTGGACATTTTTAATGCACAGGGGGGTCCACCGATGTGTCAAAATGGATTTTTTTCAACTTTTCGGGAAAGTGTTTTATATTGAAGGACAAGTCGTTGGTAGTTGAAAATCAATAGTTTTGGACATTTTCAATGCACAGGGGGGTTCGCCGATGTGCCAAAATGGAATTTTTTTCAACTTTTCGGGAAAGAGTTTCATATTGAAGGACAAGTTGTTAGTAGTTGAAAATCAATAGTTTTGAACATTTTCAATGCACAGGGGGTCCGCCGATGCGCTAAAATTGAATTTTTTCAACTTTTCGGGAAAGTGTTTTATATTGAAGGACAAGTTGTTGGTAGTTGAAAATCAATAGTTTTGCACATTTTCAATGCACAGGGGGGTTCGCCGATGTGCCAAAATGGAATTTTTTTCAACTTTTCGGGAAAGTATTTCATCTTGAAGGACAAGTCGTTGGTAGTTGAAAATCAATAGTTTTGGACATTTTCAATGCACAGGGGTTCGCCGATGCGCTAAAATTGATTTTTTTCAACTTTTCGGGAAAGTGTTTTATATTGAAGAACAAGTTGTTGGTAGTTGAAAATCAATAGTTTTGGACATTTTCAATGCACAGGGGGGTCCGCCGATGTGTCAAAATTGAGTTTTTTTGGAAAATTGTTTTGTTTATTTCTTTCTTTTTTTAAATATGACAAAATCGTCAAAAGCTGACAAAATTGGGGATAAACAAAATCAGGGGCTGATAAATGTCTTTTCTTTGTCTACAATAATTTAAGGCTAAAGATTGCGTTATCCATTTTTTATTTTTCGAGCAATTCAAAATTGTTCAAGTTGTTACTTAGAAAAGTTAATAAAGTTAAGACCCGATTTTATCAGCTCCCGATTTTGTCTACCCAGATTATATCAGCTTTTTAACCCGATTTTGTCAGCCCCTGATTTTATCAGCTTTTTACCCGTTTTTGTCAACCTCATATTAACATATGTTTGATAAGCTCTAGCAAACGAACCAAGCCCAATTCGTGCAAATCCTTTCTTGAGCACATTTTCCGTGCCTTAGAGTTTTTTTTAATTTTGTGCTGGAAGACCTCCTTAAGTGAAATGTATACAAAATCAGAAAAAGTTATAAGCCTATGTTTAGGGACTATAGAAGAATACATTAACAGCTTCGGTTTATAAGAGTAAATTAAGTGTTTATTATAGTAAATTATGAGTAAAAACGAAATTAAAGTTTGTTTTGCTTTTGTTAGGATTATATTGATTTGCAGACAGAGCTGCGCTAAATAAATTTAAGTGTTGGATACGTTGTACATAAAAACGTATTAACTCCCAAAATACGTCTGTTGAACTTTTTTTTCATAACTAGTTCGTCGGGATAATGACGGATATCAATATTTTTGTAATTATCTTTGTTTTTGAAACGAGTTTGACGAGTGGGTTTTGAAATACCGTCATCGGTGATTACTTTACGCCAAAAATAGAACGTTTTGTACATTACACTCAAGAACTACGATCACCCAACTTCAAATTTGAAACTGTTCGATGTTTTACATATGGCACAAGTGCCTCCAAAGTCATTGAAAAGAACTTTTGGAAAATCAAGATTGAACGTGAAATCTAAAGAGCTAAAATTGGCGTAAAGTCACCCCCACAAGGGGGCTACTTTACGCCAATTTTTTTTTCACAAAATCATGTTAACTCCTTGATTTATTGTTATGGATTATGCTCGTTATTTATGTGTGAAAGCAAATGAATGTAGTGCTCGTAAAAATAAAAGGATGTGTTCAAAAACTGCGTACCACGCATCCAATAACCTTGTTTTGGAGAGTCGATAAGTCCTACAATGAAAAAAAGCAAGCCGAGAAAAAAAGCTCTACATGATATACTTGATATTGATGATATTGAGCCTTAAGAATTAGACCACCTTGTTTTAGTTTTTTTCTAAAAGTAGTTTTAATTGTGTTACGGAGTGCAAAGGCTTTTCCAACAGAAACGTTTTAATGGTCAGGTCAGTTCGGGAAATATTTTTTAGAGGTGCGCCGCCTCTAATTTTTACCTACAATCGGCGGCGGCGGGGTGCACGCCTCTAATATTTTTTCTTTCTTTTTAATAAATCAAAGCTATTAAAATATTCTTCTATCGTCCCTAGACATAGTCTTGTAATCCTTTCGGATTATTTCGTAAAAATTTTCCTTAAGGGGGTCTTCCAGCGCAAAATTTTAAATAAATGATTTTTTGGTTTTTGCTAATTTTGCATCTCTAAGACAAGAAAAATATGCTCCAGAAAGGATTTACTATTTTGCCAATTATAGAACCTCGTCCTTCACATAGTGAAAAAATCATCTTTTTAAAAACAAATCTACTTTGAAAATTTGTTCGAGGTCTGTCTCCTTTGCTTAAACATTTATCAAAAGCCCCTACTGTTTAATATTTGTAATACATTGACAGACCCCAAGCTCATTTAAAATGTCAACAATTGATTTTTACCTGCCAACAACTTGCCCTTCACCATAAAACACTCCCAAAAAGTTGAAATCATTCCCAATTAGATACTTCGACAGAGCCTCCTGTACATTGAAAATGTCCAAAACTATTGTTTTTAACAGCCCTCAACTTGCCCTTTAATATAAAACACTTTCACAAAAAGTTGAAAAAAATCCATTTTGACACATCGGCGAACCCCCCTGTGCATTGTAAATGTCCAAAACTATTGATTTTCAACAGCCCTCAACTTGCCTTTCAATATAAAACACTTTCCCAAAAAGTTGAAAAAAAATCCATTTTGACACATCGGTGGACCCCCCTCTGCATTGAAAATGTCCAAAACTATTGATTTTCAACAGACCTCAACTTGCCTTTCAATATAAAACACTTTCCCAAAAAGTTGAAAAAAAATCCATTTTGACACATCGGCGGACTCCCCTGTGCATTGAAAATGTCCAAAACTATTGATTTTCAAAAGCCCTCAACTTGCCTTTCAATATAAAACAGTTTCCCAAAAAGTTGAAAAAAATTCCATTTTGACACATCGGCGGAACCCCCTGTGCATTGAAAATGTCCAAAACTATTGATTTTCAACAGCCCTCAACTTGCCTTTCAATATAAAACACTTTCCCAAAAAATCGAAAAAAATTCCATTTTGACACATCGGCGGACCCCCCTGTGCATTGAAAATGTCCTAAACTATTGATTTTCAACAGCCCTCAACTTGCCTTTCAATATAAAACACTTTCCCAAAAAGTTGAAAAAAATTCCATTTTGATGCATCGGCGGACCCCCCTGTGCATTGAAAATGTCCAAAACTATTGATTTTCAACAGCCCTCAATTTGCCTTTCAATATAAAACACTTTCCCAAAAAGTAGAAAAGAATTCCATTTTGACACATCGGCGGACCCCCCCCCTGTGCATTGAAAATGTCCTAAACTATTGATTTTCAACAGCCCTCAACTTGCCTTTCAATATAAAACACTTTCCCAAAAAGTTGAAAAAAATTCCATTTTGATGCATCGGCGGACCCCCCTGTACATTGAAAATGTCCAAAACTATTGATTTTCAACAGCCCTCAACTTGCCTTTCAATATAAAACACTCTCCCAAAAAGTTGGAAAAAATTCCATTTTGACACATCGGCGGACCCCCCCCTGTGCAATGAAAATGTCCAAAACTATTGAACAGACTTCAACTTGCCTTTCAATATAAAACACTTTCCCAAAAAGTTGAAAAAAATTCCATTTTGACACATCGGCGGACCCCCCCTGTGCATTGAAAATGTCCAAAACTATTGATTTTCAACAGCCCTCAACTTGCCTTTCAATATAAAACACTTTCCCAAAAAGTTGAAAAAAATTCCATTTTGATGCATCGGCGGACCCCCTGTGCATTGAAAATGTTCAAAACTATTGATTTTCAAAAGCCCTCAACTTGCCTTTCAATATAAAACAGTTTCCCAAAAAGTTGAAAAAAATTCCATTTTGACACATCGGCGGACCCCCCTGTGCATTGAAAATGTCCTAAACTATTGATTTTCAACAGCCCTCAACTTGCCTTTCAATATAAAACACTTACCCAAAAAGTTGAAAAAAATTCCATTTTGATGCATCGGCGGACCCCCCTGTGCATTGAAAATGTCCAAAACTATTGATTTTCAACAGCCCTCAACTTGCCTTTCCATATAAAACACTTTCCCAAAAAATCGAAAATAATTCCATTTTGACACATCGGCGGACCCCCCTGTGCATTGAAAAAGTCCAAAACTATTGTTTTCAACAGCCCTCAACTTGCCTTTCAATATAAAACAGTTTCCCAAAAAGTTGAAAAAAATTCCATTTTGATGCATCGGCGGACCCCCTGTGCATTGAAAATGTCCAAAACTATTGATTTTTAACAGCCCTCAACTTGCCTTTCAATATAAAACACTTTCCCGAAAAGTTGAAAAAAATTCAGCTTGCCTCATTGACACCCCTAACATATCCATAATGTTCGAAAATAGATAATGATCAATGATCCAAGAATTAAATCAAATCGCAATCATGGCTAATAATGCTCACTTGTGATTTTTTCCGAAATGCTCGCTGCAGATAGAATCATGCCGTGATCACCCTCTCAATTATCAAATTCAACCACAGATCAAAATCACCACTGATAGAGGGCAAGAAAAAATCGGTAGTGATTTTTGTGAGATGATCTTTTGATAGTTAAGAGAGTGATCACGGCATGATTTTATCGGCAGTGAGAATTTTCGAAAAAATCATAAGCGATAATTATCAGCCACGATTGCGGTTTGATTTTTTTTTGATTATGATTTTCCCAGCACTGATGACCTGTCAACAGTAGTTAACAAACGAATGTTTAAAGTGAGCCTGGCGATGACTTCGAAAAACAAAAAAGTATATGTTTCCTATAAGAGCGAGAAGCAGCACGACTCTGAAGCCTCATACGTCGATTCATGGAGTCATTCTCTAGGAAACTTCCAGGACTTCTTCGATCACAGTAAAGCGTGATCAGACCTCACGGGAGAGTTTAAGATGGATCTCAAGCTATGCTCACTTCATATGAAGCAACCAAGAAATTAAAAAAAAATCCATCAAAACCCAAACGGAGAAGAAATAATCAATAAACAAAGAGGACTTACTTCCCCATGTAAACACTGTAAATTAGTGATTAGTACGCGCCTAACGCCCTTCGTTAAATGTATTGTTAGTTTAAGTTTCTGTTAGTTAATTGTTCAATGACTCACGATTAATTCATTGTTTCTTCTTCTAAATTTTTTTATCCAAATCATTTGCCTTCAATTTAGTATTTCCTCTCTTCAATTATTTTTATCAATATTTTTCTCTCCGTTGTATTTATTTTTGTCCATAATTATTTTGTTGCTTGTTACGTTTTTTGTAGTAGATGTATTCGCATTTTAACCATCGGTAGAACAATTTCCGGCAAGTTACCTGAAAACACAGAGGACAAATCGCCGCGTCTCTGAAAAAAAATAGCTCGAATGAGCAAAACAACGACACGACACATAAATTAAATATACTCTCCTTATAATTCCACCGATATTCCTGGTTATTAGCGGCAAAACTATCGAAAATGTTTTCACGCGCCGTCCGAGTAAACAACTCCTCCATCAATATTTTTTCACTTTGACATTTGATTTTTCGTTTTTGTTCCGTTTTGTTGGCAATGCAGTAGGAGTGAATGAGTTACGGGAGTGAGTGACGATTTGCTCCCAGTATGCGTGTCAGTGATTGAGAAGTAAATTTGTGATGTTAGTTTCATCGAAAATGTAATATTTTCGATTTGACGTTTTGTGTTTATGATAAACAGTTTTTCGGATTATTATTTCTGGAGGGTTTTTCATAGCGCAAGACGAATTTATTGTGGAAAACGAATGCAATCAGAGTTTCGGAGTATACTCTGGAAGGATTGCCATTCAGGATTCACAGGTTTATTATTGTGGAGAGTGAATACGATCAGAATTTCGGGATTAATTCTGGAGTGATCGTTATTCAGGATTCGCAGGATTTTTTTATCGTTTATAATGTGGAAAACATACATGAGCATTAATTCGGAATTTATTCTGGAGTAGATCATGATTCTGGATCCACAAGTCGCGGTTTATTTTACGGATTATTGTTTTCAGTGGTTCGGCTAATTCATTACTGAAGTGAAAACAATATTCTAGTATTGTTATTTTTCTGGAATTTTCATAAATTTCAGCAAAGTAATGTTTTTGTAGTTGTTACATGAATATTTTTTTGCGTGTGGATGTTTGAATGAGTTTGCTTGTCATATTTATTTTGGAATTTCATTTCAAATTTTTCAATTCAGTAAAGTTAAACCCTACGAAAATTTGATTGAATTTTGCAATTCAATCAAATTTTCGTACAATTAGTAGGGGATGATGTAGCATGTTCACCTTTTTCGTAATTTTTGTCATTATTCATTCACTACGCTCACTATGCCAAAACGCATCACATCAAGAAATATTCAGACGCTTGTGTACAAATATTCCCTTGCATGCAATTTTAGCCTATTTCGGATGAACTTTCAAAAAATATTCCGTCTCACTGAAACCCAAATGCGCATTAGAATGAAATGGATAGATACGAATGAGTTAAGAGGAAAGAGTATTCTTAAAATTCAAGCGAGAGTAATGGTTGTCGAAAGAGTAGTATTTGTAAAAATACGTACTTCCGACTACGAATACTCGAATCACTTGACGCCTGAGGATTTACAGAACTGCAACTCGTCCATTTCGATCCTGATCGTGGAAGAGGCAGCAGTGTGAAGTTCTATTTTTAGTATCGCGGTGTATTTTAAAAGGTAGTTGTTAAAAATGTGAGAAGTTTTTTAGGATTAAATTTATTTAAAAAAGTTCCTTTCCGATAGGCATAGCTAGTGCGGTCAGTGAATTGTGCGGTCAACAAATTTGAATTCGTTACATTTCGTGCGAACTTGTGTGTGAAAAGAAGGTAAGAATTAATAATTGAGTTGTGTTATAAAAAGCTTCAAAGCGTCGAATAGCCGATCGACGGCTTCTTTTCTTTTATTGAAAGTTTGGAGATTTTTCGCCATCCGCGTTCTAGCGACGCATACGCTCGGCACACCGCCCGTCTCGTTTACCACCCTGCTGACCCCACGTTCCGGCTTCGAAAGTTCCCGACGCTTTTGGCAAAAGGTCGGAAGGAAGCAGCAAAATCATCAACGCGCTTCGTTAGAGCGACGGCCATCTTCATCGTCGAAAAGTTGGCCGAATTCAACACCCGGTAGGCAAAGGCCTAATTAGCGTCACCATTGCGACGCCATTGTAGACGCCGTTCGTCGCCATCGCTGAATAGTGTTGCGATAGGAAGTCGGTGCCGAAGCCGCAATACCGGTCGGCACCCAGCTGAGATGCAGCTCTGCTAGATCGACGCTGTTCCTGAAATAACACATGTGAGTAAAAATAGATCATTGATCCGTGCACGTAGATCCAACACACATAAAACTCAAACCTTCGAAAGCTTTGTATGCCGCTCGAAAGCTAAAGCCGAGCGCGCATTTGTACTGCTCAGCGCAGCTTTATCCGCTAGCAGAAAATTTTGACCGCACTTAGGTAGAAAGAAAAGGGGAAAGCTAGAAAGAGAGGAAAGGAACCGGAAGAATGTAAAGCTATATTAATTAATAAAACCTAGGTTAAGAATAAATGCCGTATTTCAATCCGTCCAATAAAATGTTTTCCTGTTAGTGTTACCTGAAATGTTTGTATTTTTTATGTTGATTAGTTTTCCCGTGTAGTGAATTTGGTTCGAGAAGATTTCTCACGTTTCGCGTCGTTTCCGTAGATTTGAATTTTCTTTGTTTTTGTTTTATTCCGATGGGCTATCGGGAATTAGTCCTCACTACTACTTACAAAGCGAGAGGGAAAGAGTATTCGACTGAGTTCTGCCTGTGATGATAACTGATCGTTTTTTAGTGCATGAGCTTTCGAGTTGGTATAAGATCATTTCTCTTGCGTCTTTGCTAAATCTTGTAGTGGCTCTATCTATACGCGAAACGGAGTGCATCTTTTCACATTTTGTGTTTACCTACCGTTCCTTTGCGCTATTTCGGGATCAATTTCTATAACCTGCCCTGAGGTTAGGTTTCATGCTGGGCGCTAAAGCTACTCGTTCAAAACGTCCTGAGGAGCGTTTTGGTAGACGGAAACCGTAAACGGCCATTTGGCCCGCTACAAGATGATCAGAATCAAAGTCAGCATGTGTAATCAATTCGCTACAAAGGTGACTTTGATCTGTCAAAACCAAATCAATTGTTGATGGATTCCTTACAGACGAATAGCATGTGGGGAGTAAAGCCATGTCAAGTGATCCTCGAATTTTTCGCAAAATCACCGATCTTCATGAGGTATATTTTATTGGATAGGGATTATGGTGAATAACTTTTGGTATAAATATTTCGTTTAAACACCTTTTATTCTTTAAGATATTAACCCTTAAACTTTATTGCATGATAAAATTGTAAATTTTATATCTCAAAAACTACTAAAGATAATTCAATGAATTTTTACACACTTTTGGAATGATATTTGCACTATTTCATAAAAAAACGAGACTTTGCATCTATTTAAATATTTCAATTTTTTCGTGTGTTCTTCGCGCTAAAAATTTTCAAAACATATGTCAAATTATGCGGCAATCTTTCACCTTCACTAATCTGTATTGATCATTTTTCATTTTTGTTCCTATCGAGAGTTATGGAGGATTTTATAACAGTGCGCTCTTTCAACGCACGGCCCACTTTGATGCAACCCGCGAGAACGTACATATTGGCAACGTCGCACATCGCAACGTCAGAATGCGCATCGCGTTGGAAGTGCGCATCGCATGATTAAAAGAAACCACATCTCTCGATTAGTGTAAAAGGGTAAACTTTTCTATACGGATTATCAAAGATGACTATTTTCCAGATATTTTGAGATGCTTTAAAAAAATGTTTACCACCGAAGTAAACAACAAAAATTATAGCTGCTTAATATTTTTTTAATAATATAACGATTCTAACAATTAACATCATCAAAAACGCTTTTGTTAGTCAAAGTACATCTACGTTATATCCAAATTCATTTTTAGTCAACAACATTAATATAGGAAAATGAAAAATCTTATGACAACAGCATTTTATTTCACGTTTTTATATTCACCGAGCGATATTACCTTTAAACAACGATGTGTCTTTTGAAAAGAGTTTACTTAGAATCTGTTGTTCAATCGCATCGATGTTGAGGTTTTTTTTATCGCTATTACTTCTGTTAATTCTGATAATTTGTGGTTCTCCAAGTTCTGGTAAGATATTATTTATTTTATCGAATTTCAGTTAATCATTAACGATCTTTATTTATAAATCATCGTTACAGTTTTCCGCATGAACCTGTTGAGTCAACGAATATTCCAGTTCCATTACCTTGGCAAACACCATAAGAAGAAAAAAATTCCTATATTCTAAACGCGTAATTGAGGAACCCATTACTATAAACATGGGATGAAAAATTGAAAATTTACGAATATTGCGTTCTTTTCAGGTCCATATTTTTTTCGTAGTATTTTTGCACCCATTACGACATATGCCACACATGTATTGACCAATATAATTTTATTAATTTATCACGCCACATACGACGAACACATTTATGAATTTTTTTTAACGGAATAAACCATTCGTGTGATCGACCCATATTTATAACATGAAACAATCGAATGTTTTTTGAGCAAAGTTTGTCTATTTTGAGATAATCTAGCATTTTGTCGAGTTCTTGCTATATGGGAAACACTCGAGTGCGATCGAAACAAAAACAAACGTCAACACGTTTATTCACTCGCACTGTTGCAAATTAAGTGGGCGCGTAATTTAACACAAGGCCCGATGGCGAAATGCTGAAAAGTTGTAATGTGGATTTAAGAAAAGCTTCGCAATAAACCATGCTACCTCTCAGACACAGTTTATAAAGAACAGTTGCGCAAAGACTTAAGCAAATCTAGCTATTGAACACTCAAACGTCTACCTATCGGACACGAAGAATAACAATGCTCGAATGCGTGGGGAGTATCGTTATTATGTGATTATAATTATGAGAAAATTCAATGATGTAATATCAACATTATTTAAAACCAGGAATATTTCGCTTAATGACAATTATTAAAAAATATATGTTCACTGATATTCAAATTTGGTACTATTTCAAACACCGGAACAGCTCTGGGTAGTTTTAATAATCTTCCACCGACAGTGGAAATATGAAGGTATTTCTCATAGTTAAAGTGCAGCTAAAATTTTGACAAATTTGTGTATGCATTCCACTTATTATGTACTTATTCAAATTTATCTTACGCTGCAAATACGACTGTTTTTTGTCAAACCCTAATCAGACGGCAAGCGGCAAAAATCAATGCATTTCGTTCTTAGTTGCGGATCAGTTGAGAACCGGAAAAAGCTTAAATTCTTTATACGATGTTATTTATCGTACTGATTTTTACAAAATAAAACTACATTCGTTATCGAGCACTCAGTCGAGATAGAAGTCTTTTGTCATCGGTCCGTACACTCTATAGCAACAATAGTGTTAATCCGCGTTCAAGGTTATTTGCACACTCTACGCCTAGTTGAGGTTTCAGTATTTTTTCCCTTCTTTTGTGTTTCTGTTTCTGAGTACCGTTAGCCGGTCAGTGAAGTGAAGCAGTGTTCTTCTAGTAAGCCGCCTGGATACCGTTACCTACACAAGCTAAGTATTAGTTTTCGTTTCCCCTTCTTGGTTGTCTTAATAACGTGCACTGGGCAATAGGCCCGTGCAAAAATGACTTCCCCTGACGGCGGTTCATCTCAAGATGAGATGGACGTCGAAATAAAATCGGCTCCCCGGCTCAAGGTATATCCGAGCTCGGCCACCGGGCCATTTGTGATCTTCTTTCGGACCAAAGAAAAAAAGTATTTGAATCTGTTGCAGATTTCTCGAGTACTGACGGATCGGTATTCGGCCGTGACAGAAATATCGAAAATTCGCCCTGATAAGCTTCGGGTGGTGGTTAACAGTTCAATTCAGGCAAACGATATTGCTGGCTACGAGCCCTTTACGAGGGAGTACAGGGTGTATATTCCAGCAGGCAGGGTTGAAGTCAGTGGGGTCGTTTCCGATTCGAGTCTGAATTGCGAGGACCTGCTAAAATATGGGACTGGCTGTTTCAAAGACCCCATGCTTAAGCCAGTGAAGATACTGGAATGCAAACGTTTGCATTCAGCATCAGTCGCAGCTGACAGCAAGAAAATATACGTCAACTCAGACTCTTATCGGGTGACCTTCGCCGGCTCTGCCCTGCCCAATTACCTCCTCTTTGACAAGGTTCGTCTACCTGTTCGCCTCTTTGTGCCGCGGGTCATGAACTGTACTAATTGCAAACAATTGGGACACACAGCCTCCCATTGTAGCAATAAAGCCCGCTGTGGGAAATGCGGTGGGAATCATGCGGATGCTTCCTGTGGTAGAGATGTCGAAAAGTGTCTCTACTGTGGGGGAAACCCACATGATCTCCCTTCATGTCCCGCGTACAAACAGCGCGAGGAAAATCTTAAGCATTCCCTTCAGGGACGCTCTAAGCGATCTTTTGCAGAAATGCTTAAGATAGCTACGCCACCTGTCTCTACGAACATCTTTACCAACTTGTCTACTGACGAAGGCGACTGTGATGAACCCCAGGAGGGAACATCTTCTGCTGTGCCTAGAAGTAGTAGAAAAAGGAAGAACATTTCCTCTTCCAAGCTTCGTCGTAAAGGCCAGAAGGTGTCTCTTCATGGTCCCCCTAAAATAACTACTCAAGGAAGTACTGGTGCAAAACCGAAGCAAGTCGCTCCCGGTATCAGTAACCTGAGCTCAGAAAAGGAGTTCCCAGCACTTCCAGGAACATCAAAAACCCCAAGTGTTCCCATATCTCAGCCAGAGAAAGAAAACAGTGCTGGCTTAATAAATTTCTCTGACATTGTGGACCGTATTCTTACAGCGTTAAACATTTCTGACCCCCTTAAAAGTATCTTGATAAGCTTTCTCCCCGCAGTAAAAACATTTTTGATGCAGTTCACTGCGAAATGGCCCCTTCTTTCAGCGATTGTATCCTTCGATGGCTAATTCATCGAACGAGGTCAATCAAATTATCAAAATTATCCCGAAAATCGATTCGTTTAAAATCTTACTAAATAATTTGAAATGCGATGCATTTGCCCTATGCGAGACATGGCTCACTTCAGAAATAACCCTACACTTCCACGATTTTAATATTATTCGCTTGGATCGAGAAGACTCTTACGGAGGAGTACTTTTGGGGATCAAAAAGTGCTATTCTTTCAATCGGATCGACCTCCCCTCGACACCAGGCATTGAAGTTGTCGCTTGCCAAATCAGAATAAAAGGCAAAGACCTTTGCATTGCTTCTACCTACATCCCCCTAGAGCCTTAGTTAGCCACCGACGGCTTTGCGATATTGCGGAACTCCACCCCGCACCGAGGCTAGTTTTAGGTGACTTCAACTCCCACGGCACGGCATGGGGTTGCCTTCATGACGATAATCGATCTACCCTACTCCATGAGCTTTGCGACAACTTCAATATGACTATTTTGAATACGGGTGAAATGACACGGATTCCTGCCCCTCCAGCGCGACCGAGCGCCTTAGATCTGTCCCTCTGCTCGACATCGCTGCGGTTAGATTGCATGTGGAAGGTAGTCTCTGATCCCCACGGCAGCGACCATCTGCCAATCGTAATTAATATTGCTAACGGTTCAGGGCCACTGAATACAATCAATGTTTCGTATGACCTCACACGAAATATTGATTGGAAGAGCTACGCGTCCGCGATATCCGAAAGAGTAGAATCGACACAAGAGCTTCCTCCGGAGGAAGAGTACGGGTTCCTGGCTGGCTCGATTCTCGATACCGCGATTCAAGCTCAGACTAAACGCGTACCAGACGCGAACTCACGCGGGTGTCCTCCCAATCCATGGTGGGACAAAGAGTGCTCAGACGTGTACGCGGAGAAGGCCGCTGCGTATATGACCTTCCGGGACGACGGGCTGCCATCTAGCAACCGACAGTACGCGATGGCGGAAACGCGCATGAAGAGCCAAAAAACGTAGCTACTGGCGCCGGTTCGTCGACGGACTAACGAGAAAAACATCGATGAGCACTCTTTGGGGTACGGCCCGGCGCTTACGAAACCGAAACAGCACTAATGAGAGCGTGGAATATTCAAACCGTTGGATATTCGATTTTGCCAAGAAGGTTTGTCCGGATTCCGCCCCGGCACAGAAGATCTACCGCGCCGCGTCCCCTCACAATAACGCGAACGAAACACCGTTTTCGATGGTGGAGTTCTCACTTGCTCTCTTATCATGTAACAATAAAGCCCCAGGGCCAGACAGAATCAAATTTAACTTGTAAAAGAATCTGCCAGACTCTGCCAAGAGACGCTTGTTGAATTTATTTAATAATTTTCTTGAGGGTAATATTGTCCCTCATGACTGGAGGCAAGTGAAGGTCATCGCCATTCAAAAACCAGGAAAACCAGCCTCCGACCACAACTCGTATCGACCGATTGCGATGCTGTCCTGTATCCGAAAGTTGTTCGAGAAAATGATCTTGTTTCGCCTCGATAATTGAGTTGAAGCAAATGGCTTACTGTCAAATACACAATTTGGTTTCCGCAAAGGCAAAGGGACGAACGATTGTCTTGCGTTGCTCTCAACAGAAATTCAAATGGCTTATGCTAGCAAAGAGCAGATGGCATCAGTTTTCCTAGATATAAAGGGGGCTTTTGATTCAGTTTCTATCAAAATTCTTTCTGAGAAGCTGCACCAGCATGGTCTTTCACCGACTCTAAACAACTTTTTGCTAAACTTGCTGTCTGAAAAACATATGCATTTTTCGCATGGTGATTTATCGACATCACGAATTAGCTACATGGGTCTTCCCCAGGGCTCATGTCTAAGCCCCCTTCTCTATAACTTTTACGTGAATGACATTGACGAATGTCTTGTCAATTCCTGCACGCTAAGGCAGCTTGCAGATGACGGTGTGGTCTCTATTACAGGTCCCAAAGCGGTCGATCTGCAAGGACCATTGCAAGATACCTTGGACAATTTGCCTGCTTGGGCCCTCCAGCTAGGTATCGAGTTCTCCACGGAGAAAACTGAGCTAGTCGTATTTTCAAGGAAGCGTGAACCAGCGCAACTACAGCTTCAATTAATAGGTTAAACTATTGCTCAGGTTTCAACATTCAAATATCTCGGGGTATGGTTCGACTCTAAAGGAACCTGGGGATGTCACATTAGGTATCTGAAACAGAAGTGCCAGCAAAGGATCAACTTTCTCCGTACAATAACCGGAACATGGTGGGGTGCCCACCCAGGAGACCTGATCAGGCTGTACCAAACAACAATATTGTCGGTGATGGAGTACGGGAGTTTCTGTTTCCGCTCCGCTGCGAACATACATTTCATCAAACTAGAGCGAATCCAATATTGTTGTTTGCGTATTGCTTTGGGTTGCATGCACTCGACACATACGATGAGTTTAGAAGTGCTGGCGGGCGTCCTTCGGCTGAAAAATCGATTTTGGGAACTCTTATATCGATTGCTCATCCGATGCGATATCTTGAACCCGTTAGTAATTGCAAATTTCGAAAGGCTTGTCGAACTCAATTCTCAAACCCGATTTATGTCCTCGTACTTCGATTACATGGCACAAAATATCAATCCTTCTTCATACTATCCCAACCGTGTCAATCTCTTTCATGCTTCTGATTCAACTGTATTCTTCGACACATCCATGAAAGACGAGATTCGTGGAATCCCGGATCACATACGTCCGCAAGTGATCCCAAGCATCTTTCATAGTAAATTTCGAGAAGTCGACTGCAACAAGATGTTTTTCACCGACGGGTCAAGCCTCGACGGCTCCACTGGCTTCGCTATATTCAATCAAAACCTCACCGCCTCATTCAAACTCAATGATCCTGCTTCAGTTTACGTCGCAGAACTTGCTGCTATTCAGTATACCCTTGGGATCATTGATACTTTGCCCACCGATCATTACTTTATTGTCTCGGATAGCCTCAGCTCAATCGAAGCTCTCCGTTCAATCAAACCTAGAAAGCACATTCCATATTTTCTGGGGAAAATCTGGGAGCGCCTGCGTGCTTTGTCTGTAAGATCGTACAAGATTACCTTATTTTGGGTTCCCTCGCATTGCTCCATTCCAGGTAATGAAGAAGCGGACTCTTTAGCTAAGGCGGGCGCTTTGCAAGGAGACATATATGAAAGACCAATTAGCTTCAGCGAATTTTTCAGTATTACTCATCAGAGAACCCTCGAAAGTTGGCAAACTTCATGGAGCAATGGTGAACTGGGAAGGTGGCTACATTCGATAATCCCTAAGGTATCGACGAAACCTTGGTTCAGGGGGATGGATGTGGGACGGGATTTCATTCGCGTGATGTCTCGGCTCATGTCCAATCACTACACGCTGGACGCACATCTCCGGCGTATTGGGCTCGTGGATAGCGGTATCTGCGCTTGCGGCAACGGTTATCACGAAATCGAACATGTTGTCTGGGCATGCGCCGAGTACTGTTCTGCCAGATCTCAACTATTCGATTCCCTTCGGGCCCGAGAAAGATCACCCAATGTCCCGGTTCGAGATGTACTAGCAAGCCGCGATATTCTCTACATGTCCCTTATATACACGTTCCTCAAAACCATCAATATCCAAATTTAAATGCCCCTATCTTTTCTCTTATCATTCCCAGAAGTGCCCTCTTCCGCCTACCGTACCCCAACGATGGTTTGATACGACTCCAAGACGAGACAAAACATCTGTCGAATGAACCAACAACACGAGATCTACAGTACAACATCACACGCGCAACGCGGTGTGTTTCCGATCCGTATCTGAGCCGTACTACGCGTCTGGAGGAACCCCTGCCGACTCGAGGAAAACCGCCCGGCGTCCCAATACTTGATGCATCCGTTCGAATCTGGAATCCTGGCCGTTGATTCCTGATGCCGGAAACTAAAAGTTTATATCCCCCCCGTTCAGCCTTGTCCACCCTCTCTCCCATGTCTCTGATACACAGATGTACGACTTCACCCCCTTCTCCCCTTGAATATTTTCCCAAAACTTATGTGCCCCCTATCTTCTAGTTTTAGTTGATCAATCCGTTCGAATCTGTAATCCTGGCCGTTAATTCCTGATGCCGGATACTGAAAGTTTATATCTCCCCCCCCCCCCGTTCAGCCTTGTCCACCCTCCCTCCCATGTCTTTGATACACAGATGTATGACTTCATCCCCTTCTCCCCTTGAATATCTTCCCAAAACTTATGTGCCCCCCTATCTTCTAGTTTTAGTTGATCAATATTTAATCTCGTTAAGAAATGCACAACAGTACCACTACTTTAAAATAGCCCTAATTAATTCCCCCTAATCTTGAACAACTCTCTCTAGTTATTTCTAGTTAATAAGCTTGTAAAATGTTCCGCTTAGTTAATAATTAATTTCTCCTACAATCTCCCTTCTAAAAATCATAAGTGAATTACTATAAAATGAACACACAAAATGACCCGTCCCCCAAGTCTTACGAATATTATATTATACCCTCTTTTATATGTATAAGTTAGCTGTAAAGTTTTTTTTAGTTTCATTATATAAAACAAAATAATATTGAAATGTGTAACCCCCTAGTTTTAAGAAATTCAAAATGTAAAACAATGAAAAAATGGCACCTTTAAGCTAACGCATACGTGCCTTATCAAATAAACAAATTGGAAAAAAAAATAAAACTAAACACTTAATTTTGAATGCACAAAGTTAACTTCTAACTGAAGCGTTCGGGTGAAGTCATTTGAAATTTAACTAAAAATAAAAGGTTGCCAGAATTCAAAAAAGACCAATGATTGGTCCAATGTTGCCAATCCTCTTTACGCAACTCTACTATTAAAAACTCTGCTCTCAGACAAATGAATTGACAATAAAATGTGGTGAAGTATGTCAATTTGCAAAAAATATGTCAACGCAGGTTAAAACATGCCCACTGCTCAACTTTTATCATCGGCTACCAATATCCGAGCGCGCTTGTCCGAGGTATTGAGTAACAGAAAATTAAATAACTCCTGAATAAAATATCACCTTCAATAATCCATAAAGAAAAGCTTGGCTTTTTGCTTTAATCTCATAGATGCCAATTTTGCACATGAAATACGCTCCTTCAAAGCGATGCGCATTAGGACGTTGCAATGTGCGGCGTTGCCAATATGTAGGGTAGACGAGCCCTTATTCATCTCATTAGTCAGGATATCACACTATTTCGTTGATAACTCGACTTAGAGTTAGTGGATTGCGCTTAAATAGGTATCATCATCTTTGCTTCGTTCCTAAGAAGCAGTACAGTTAAAAAATTTTCCTGGGAAATGTAAAATACTCGAGTATGAGCGAAGCGAAAAGTCGAGCACAACGTACCCTTATTCATCCTACCATTTGAGCTAATGAGTTGAATAGAGATAGCAGATACTGCTCTAACTAATGTGTTCAAATGGGTGAGATGAATAGAGGTGCTAAGATGAATTAGGGAGCAGTTACCCTACATTCTCGCAGGCTGCATCAAAGTGGGCCGTGCGTTGAAAGAGCGCACTGTTACAAAATCCTCCATAACTCTCGATAGGAGCAAAAATGAAAAATGATCAATACAGATTATTGAAGGTGAAAGATTGCCGCATAATTCAACATACATATTGAAAATTTCTAGCGTGAAGAACATAAGACAAAATACAATTGAAATTTTTCAATAGATGCAAAGTACCGTTATTCACAGCAAATACAGCAAACATATTTTTATGAAATAGTGCAAATATCATTCCATAAGTGTGCAAAAAATCATTGAATTGTCTTCAGTGGTTTTTGAGATACAAAATTTACAATTTTATCATGCAATAAAGTTTAAGGGTTAATATCTTAAAAAATAAAAGGTGTTTTAACGAAATATTTATACCAAAAGCTATTAATCATAATCCCTATCCAATAAAATATACCTCATGAAGTTCGGTGATTTTGCGAAAAATTCGAGGATCACTTGACATGGCTTTACTCAGGACCATTCGGGAACAAAATTGAATAAAAACCAGTAGAGCATTCCAATTTAATAAATTTAAATGATTATTTAAAGTCATTGTTAAACTTTAATTTCATTACAATTTTGTTAGCAAATTCCCACCCCGCTTGAAAAGCTTCAAACATGGAGGTAGAATTTAACATGGCAATCATCATAGGTAACATAGACTCTTGAAGGTATTTTAATTTTTCTTCCGTTACGCTACCTAGATCCATTGGACTAAAGGATGCGTTGGGTGCAAACGAGATTGGAGGCGTGGTAGTTGTAGCCGTTATTTTGGCATTGCTACCTGCCACTGAAGCATAAGATGACACACCATTGTAGGATGGTGTGACGGAGGTAGAAGAAGTTGTTAATCTATTTTGAATCGAATTAACACGTTTGGGCGTATTTTCTTGAAGTGTACCTGAAGAAGCAGGTACATTTTTTATTTGTTGTTTTTGTTGTCTAGAACGAGAATTTATATTTTTTCTCGAACAGGACAACCCCAGAAATTCGATTTATGATTTACGCTACAATTAGCGCATTTGAAACTTTTTGTGGTTTTTTCACCGGACAAGTATTTTTCGTGTGTGATTTATCACCACAGATCATACATTTGGAATCCAAATGACGATTTTTTGTGCCGTGCCAAAGCCTTGGCATCTACGACTTCTTCAATTACTTTCAAATTATTAACCTCATTACGGTTAAAATGAATTAAATATAGCTCCTGGATAATTCCAGAGCGTACTGGCGTGTCATCGCCGGTAGCCTTTCTCTTCATAAGAATAACTTGTGAAGGAGAAAAGCCAAGTAAATTTTTCAATTCGTTGGATATTTCATCCAAACTTTGACCTTGAGGTAGCCCTTTCAAGACAGTCTTGAATGGTCTATATGTCTTGAAATCATATGAATAAAATTTATATAACTTCTCCGTAAGATGCTGGAGTAGTCGCTTGTGGCCAATCAATTCCTCCGCTGTAACTCGACATTCTCCTCTTCGGCCAATCTGAAAAGAGACTTTCACGTCCGGAAGGAACGTCAAAATCTCAGTTCGAAAGGCTTTGAAGTCGGAGATCATCACTGTTATAGGCGGAGGTGATTGCGTTTTCTTCTCATTGGCATTATGCGCAATGCGAGGAAATTTAGAAATTTCATCAGCTTCACATTCGGATAAAACATCGAATGAGTTGCTGCAGTCAATTGAATTTTCGGGTGGAGAAGATACCCTTTTCCGTTTAGCTTTAATTTTTGGCACTCGGCCTTTCTGGGAGGACCCAGGCATGTTGGAAGAATTAAATATTTCTTTAGGCTGAATTGTTCTTGAAAAATGTTTTAGTCTTGAAAAAGACTAATTGAGTAGAAAAAGTAGGTAGTCTTGAAAAGACTAATTGTCGAAAAAATATAGGTAGTCTTGAGAAAGACTGATCGAGCGAAAATATAGTTAGCCTTGAGAAAGACTGTTGCTATTGAAAAACTCTAGGTAAACCAGGAGCTATCAAGATTTGTGACCGGTTCGAACGAAGGTTCAAGCCGGTATGAAAGCCCCCGTAATATCCAAGAATACTGATAACATCTGCTCTGTGTTAGCATATGCCATTTGAATTTCTGTTGAGAGCAACGCAAGGCAATCGTTCGTTTCTTTGCCTTTGCGGAAGCCAAATTGTGTATCTGACAGTAAGCCATTTGCTTCAACCCAATTGTCGAGGCGAAACAAGATCATTTTCTCGAATAACTTCCGGATACAGGATAGCACTGCAATCGGTCGATACAAGTTGTGGTCGGAGGCTGGTTTTCCTGGTTTTTGGATGGCGACGCCACTCACTTGTCTCCAATCATGTGGGACAATGTTACCCTCAAGAAACTTATTAAATAAATTCAACAAGTGTCTCTTGGCAGAGTCTGGTAGATTCTTCAACAAGTTGAATTTGATTCTGTCTGGCCCTGGAGCTTTATTGTTACATGATAAGAGAGCAAGTGAGAACTCCACCATCGAAAACGGTGTTTCGTTCGCGGTACCGTAAGGCGACGCGGCGCGGTAGATTTTCTGTGCCGGAGCGGAATCCGGACAAACCTTCTTGGCGAAATCGAACATCCAACGGTTTGAATATTCCACGTTCTCGTTAGTACTGTTTCGGTTTCGCATACGTCGGGCCATGCCCCAAAGAGTGCTCACCGATGTTTCTCTTGCTAACCCGTCGACAAACCGGCGCCAGTAACTGCGTTTCTTGGCTTTCATTAAATTTTTCATTCGCTTATAGTCAATAGCTAGCGACTAACCCGTCGTTACGGAAGGCTTTATATGCGGCAGCCTTCTCCGCGTACTCTTTGTCCCACCACGGGTTGGGAGAACGTTTTTGGGTGTTCCCGTCGGGTACTCGTTTCGTCTGAGTTTGAATCGCAATACCGATGATTCGAGTTGGACAAAAACTTATACTCTTCCTCCGGGGGAAGTCCCTGTGTTGAATTGATAGTTCTGGATATCTCAGCAGCGTAGCTCTTCCAATCAATGTTTCGTGTGAGGTTATAGGAAATATTGATTGGTTCCGAAGGTCTTGAACGAGTGGTGATTGCAATTGCAATCGACAGGTGGTCACTACCGTGGGGATCAGATATTACCTTCCACTTGCAATCTAACCGTAGTGATGTTGAGCCTAGAGATATGTCCAGTGCACTTGCTAGCGCTGGTGGTCTAGGAATCCGTGTCTATTCCCTTGTGTTCAGAATTGTCATATTGAAGTTGTCACAAAGGTCATGAATTGTCGAGGATCGATTATCGTCGTACAGACATCCCCACTCTGAACGTGGGAGTTAAAGTCTCCAAGAAGCAGGCGGGGCGAGGGAAGGTGTTCAATCACGTTAGAGAGTTTTCGATATCCCATCATGGCCCTAGGAGGAATGTAAATAGAAGCAATGCAAAGATCTTTGCCTTTGATTGTTGTTTGACAAGCGACAACTTCAATGCCTGGCGTCGAGGGGAGATTGATTCGATTGAAGGAGTAGCACTGGCAAAAGAGCGAATGGGTTTTCGGAGATAAGTGGAACAGCTCTTTTAAGCATCTCTGCGTAAGAGCGTCTGGAGCGATCTTTGGCGGATCGCTTCAGTTTATCCGTGCGAAGTTTGTACGTTGGGCATGTCAAAAGTGCATGCGGATTCTCCCCACAGTAAACACACTTCTCAGCGGGCCTACTGCAAGTATCATCCGCATGGCGTTCCCTACATTTACCGCACCGTTGCTAGTTGCTACAGTAGGTGGCCGTGTGACCTAGCTGCTTGCAATTGGAACAATTCATGACCCGCGGTACAAACAGGCGTACAGGTAGACGAGCTCCTCCCACTTCAACGTAGCTCGGAAGCTCAGATCCGGCGAAGGTTACGCGAAACGAGTCTGATGGATAGTAATTCCCATCTTCGATGGACTTTGAGTGCAATTGCTTGCACTCCAAAATCTTAACTGATTAAAAGTTAGGGTTCTTAAAGCGGCCAGCCCCATCATTCATCAGATCATCGACAGTTAGACCCGCATCACTTACCACACCGTCGATCTCCACAACACGAGAAGGGATGTAGACGCGATACTCCAGCGTAAGGAGGCTATTGCTAACGATATCATTGGCCTGTTTCAAGTCAGTAACGACTACGCGCAGTTTATCTGACTGAACCTTTTCAATCTCGGTTACGGCCGAGTAACGTTTTGTCAGCTCCCGTGCAACAGTTATGCTGTTTAACGGTTTATTTTTGGGTCGGAAGTATACCACCCAAGGACCAGCGGATCCATCCTGGTACACCTTGACTAAAGGGGGGCTATGAGACATTGAGGGAAGGTGGGGGAAGTGGATCGACCATAACATCATCTGTCTCAGTATCAGATATACGTTCTTCTTCCCCATAATATTCGTCTTCGGGGGGTGATCTTTCTGTTTGTTCCATTTTGTTGCGGGAGCAACATGCTCGACCGCACTATTTCATTTAAATCAAAATAAAAAATTAAAAACTATAAAAAAAATCGATAAGAAAAGTAAAAAACGAAACACTTCACCAGTTGGTTCCTGACGAGCTGGTAGGTGAATTGATTCTTCGTTTGTTTTATCCGTCACCCGCGTGACCTTCACACAGTAGAGAGCTGATATAGCTCGTCTAAACAAAGCCGTCCTTCAGGCAAGAAAACTGTTTAGTAACGCACTTCACTGCACTACCTTCACCGATATCGCAGGTAATAATTATCACTAGCGGGACTGTTTATTAGTAATGCTTTACTGCAGCCTCTGCCACAGCAATCACCTTCATACTACCGAAAAAACTAAACCACACCGGAGAGAACAAAAAGCACTTGTTTCTCGGTACAAAGTTCGGGTACGAATAATTTCTAGACCATTGTTTCAACTTTTAGAATCATTTTATTTTTTTCAAATCGGTTAAAAATTCTCAAAGTTATAGTAATTTTTGTGAAAAAAGTCAAAACCGCGATTTTTTCACTTTTTTTGTTCAAACCAATTTATGTATCATTGATTCAATAAATTCCGTACTTTCACTTACACAGCAGTTTCGTAATTAAAAAAAACAAAGAAAATGATGCATTATACATTTCTTTTGCTTGCATTTTTACCTGCGAAAATTGCAATTAACCCTTAAATGCGCAATGTAGTTTTAAAACAACATTGCGAAAATCATCTCAAAGTTATCACAGTAACGAATTGAAGCTAAGAAATAATTTTCACAGAATTTGAAAAAAAAAAATTGATATGCGCCTTTAAGGGTTAAACGCGTGGGGTACATTTGTACCCCAGTGCAACGTTCTAGGGTGGAAAACGCAAGTGCAACGTTCTAGGGTTAAGCGGTCAGGTAAGACTTTTTATAGAAGTATTGGTCCGATTCCAATAAATTTTTTCACCAACTGTTTAGAAAATATACCGCTATGTTTGGTCGAGAGGGATTTGCAAAATGTCAATTTGTTCCATTTTTATGGCCCTTAATATACCAAAAAAACATAAACATTGGAAATTTTCACAAATCGTTACATAATTTTTACAAATTATAAAATAAAAGAAATCCCTCTCTTCTAAACATAGCCAACGTAACTATGACTAACAAAAATATGAGTTTTCTGATTACAGATTACCCTATTTGCCAAAACTTTACTTAAGCGGGAATCATGCAGTTTCAACATCGATGTCATTAATGAATTTTCAAGGGCACGAGAGATTTTTCTTTTCTTCTTCAAATGTAAAATTGAAAAGTCAAAACATGTATCTTCAAAATAAAAAAAAAAATTCCAAATCCATTGAGTAGATGCTTTCCAATTTATTCCCAAAAAAGTGCTCAATTTTAGGCCTTGCGAGTAGAGGACCCCCTTAAAAAGTCAGTTCATAGAGCAACCTTTCTATTGAGAAAGGCAAAAAGATAAAAAGACTAAAAAATTAAAGGGTTGTGTACAAGACACGACCACGATGACATTAAACATGCGACCATATTATTCGTGGAAAACAAATCGGCAACTTCAGTTGCCAAAGAAACGATCGAAGCATTTTTCCGTCAATGTCACTTTTCTGATTCAAATTTTTGTAGCTATTTTCTTGCTTCCATCCAATTGGTCAGTTTATTTGTTTTATCGCACATTTTTCGGATATTATTATAGAAGATAACTAATCCGATAAGAGGGAAGTTATTTACCAAAGCACGAAATGGAAATTTCATTTGTAATTCTTCTGAGAACGATTTTGTGGTCCTAATAAGGACCGTTTGTTGTTAATATTATTTCACCGTTTCCTTACCAACAACAATGCCACCTCTGTACACGTCTAGTGATGGAGGCAATTTTGAGAGCGCCTTTGTTTGCTGCTGCTAACGGGGAGCGTTCCTTCCAGGAACTAACGACGCCGACGATAAACGAACTGATTTCAACGATGATCAAATGCAAACTGAAAACATTTTCCTACAGACAATTCATTTTACGTATCTCAGATGTGGTTCATCGCCAAAAAGGCGGTGCTTACGAGTAAACCACCAATCAAAGCACGGCTAATTAATGCTTTTACAAAATTATTCTATCAAAATTTACGGTAATCGTATCCTCTACGGAATCTGCTACACAATTGTTATGATTATTTCCCAAATCACGCAAGAATCTGTTTGTTCCGTACAGTACAGCGGCAATTATTGGCCGTTTGTTTATGAGAATCTTTTAGGTACGTACGTCCGTACACTACTCGTCGACCATCAAGTATCGAATGATAACGCAAAAAGGAAATTCAACACATATATTTATAACTTTTGTTTTGTTTGCTTGACCTCTAGCTGCCTCGTGTATGCACAGTTCCCCTTTTTTGTGCAATTTTTCAATTTTAATTCAACCGAATTTCAACAGAATACTTATATAGTACATCAATCTAATTAGCAATTATATTCAAGTCAGGTGTTTCTGAATCGATTGGTGTATAAATGATTGAAATCCGTCAACTAATTGCGAAGTTATAATCGTACAATCCTTACATAGTTTCGTGACATAGGAGATTTTCAAAATTTAGAATGACACCCAGCCCCAGATAGTGGAGTAAGACATTTTTAATGTCAAAAACGCGTTAATGAAAACCGCGTAAATTTCAAAATCCGCGTAAAGAAACCTGAGTGTACTCTCTTATATAAAATACTACGCTGCTGAACAGTGCAATAACTACAGAAGCACGTTGTCAGATGCCTTAATGATAAAAATCATATAACCGAAATATGAAACATGAAAACCAATAGGCTTTTTACCCTACGCAGCTACAAAGCGCCGTAAACATGGATTAACAAGTTACAACGCACACGCATGCATAAAAATAATTTTTTTTTTTTTCAAACGCAACACTCTTAAGCAGCACACACCGTATTGAATTACATCCAAACCACCCCGCCCACCCACTTTGCAAATCATACTGTGACGCCGTGCTGGTACCCGAAAAATCCGCACACGGCTACCGCTGCCGAAAATGCATAGCGTCTACCGCTTAGTGTAGCGTCCAGACGCTGCACAGTGTCGCCTAGCCGGACAAAACCTCAAAATTTTATTTTTGATTTTTCATGATTTTACATTTTTCTCTGTTTCTTAACAGGTTGAATAGAGTCTTCTCGAAATATTAAGTCCCGAGGACGATAGTTCGATTTTTTACATGATTTCAAAGGTGAAATAGATGATAAATTCTGAGGAAAACTATTTTCAAACCTAAGTTATTCGAATGCATATATCTTTTTAGTTAAGATTCCGATTGGGGTCAAACTGATTTCATGTGAAAGGTTATTCGCTGGACTTATAGCTGCCATTCGATTTAGTCGATACAAGCCTTTCTTCTCGCTCAGACATGAAAAACAAATAATAAATCGAGCAATAGTTTAAAGTTATAATGTTCAAAGTGGCTGTACTTTTTTTTGAAACGGTTCGGAAAGATCGCTTGTTGTTCACGATACTTGAAAATTAGTGTACTTTCCGAAAATGAGTTTCTTGTTTTGCCCCTTTCTGCCCCGAGGTATGAAAAAAAGTGATTTTTCATGAAACGTCTGAAGGAGACGCATGGTAGCCTTTGACTACCCAGGGTTCGCAATATAATTTATATATGTGTCTTATCATTATCAACAATTGAAAAAATGTGTGTTCTGCTAAAAAATTCACCGCACCTAATTTTTTGAAAATGAATTTTTGGAAATAGTGCACTTTATATTTGTAAATGTTGAATTTTCGAACCACCCTAAGTGCCAAAATTTTGAGGAAATAAAAAAACAAAAAATAAACATCAAATATGAATTCAGCGTCACAAAATTACCCTAATGTGAAGTTTTCATCAAGTTCGGGCCACTTTTGAGGTTTTGTCCGACTTTTGTATGGAAGGTGATCACTGTGCGCTGCAGCCATGATCTTACCCGTTCGACATATGAACAAAAACTGATTCAAACGTGTACGCGTCACCTCCATTTATAAACTAACCGTATATGGTTTAGTCACTTAGGTGCGAGTGTGTGCAAATGCCAACGTTACCGAAAATCGATAGCGCTTATTGCATCGCCCGGAGACGATGTTGCTCGTATGGAATAAGAGCAACAACTGATTTAAACGGACATTCGTTGCTTCTATTTATGACTTTTCGTGTTTCATTGAGCAACTAAGCTGCCCTCTCTTGACGGCTGTGTCTGAGAAATCTGCCTCACGAATGGTAATTTTCCCGTTTTTCGTGAACTTTTTAATTTTACCAATTTCCAAAAGTCCACTTTTATTGGGGAGATATTAAATTATTACCAATATTTAAGTTAGGTGTTTCTGAATCGGTTGGTGTATGAATGATTAAAATCCATTTAGTAATATCGGAGTTATAAGCGTGCAAACCTTACATAGTTTCGTTACATGGGAGATAGTTTAGATTTTAGAATGACACCTAACCCCAGATAGTGGAGTAAGACATTTTTAATGTCAAAAGAAATGGGTAGAGTTTTTTGTACCTAGATATTACAAATAGATCATTTTTCACTAATAAACGATTTACACTGATGCATTTGATGTGTTTCACTTATTTTATCAAACTCGGCCAACCTACACACCTAAAAATATTTACATCTCGCAAGATGCACATAAAGGGGCGTCACAATTCACTTGAATTTCCATTCAAGAACATGTAAAAATTCGCTTTGTTCACAATTCTCCATCTCCATTCAACCGTGTTCTACATCAAAAGAGACACAATATTTTATTTCACATGTTAAATTATGTAAAAACCCATTATTAGACAGCTAAATTTTTCGCAATGTTGTTTACGTCGCATGTAATTTTCATCTTTTCTAAGTATGTACGAAAAGTCTAACCAGAATGAGTACAAAAATTCCAAAAACAAAACTCGGCCAACCAGCCTCGGTCTCCCCTACGACAATTTTTGAAAAGATGGTCCTAGAACTTTGCAAATTCAGATTTTTTTTCTGGAAATCTGATTTAGAATGAAATAAATGACCCTATCGGAACACTCTTTTGTCAATTCTTGGTCCCACCAAGAGCGTCTGCTGTAAATTTCAGCTAAATCGATCATACCTAACTACCAGACCAATTAGGGACCATCCATAAATGACGTAGCATTATATGGGGGAGGGGGGAGTTTTGTATTTTGTGATGATGTGTGACGACAGGGGGTAGGGGGTCATGTCATGCTACGTAGCTTTTTTAAAGGGGAATAGGGGTTGACCTGATGTCACGACAATCTTACCCGTTTCATCTTACTAACATCGTTCTTAATTTTTTTAAATTTTTTACGGGGACAACGAGGGGGGTGAGGGTTACCGTCAAGCTACGTAATTATCAGGGGGGTATATGGAATTTTGTGACGAAATGCTACGATGGGGGAGGGGGCTGTTAAAAATCACTCAAAAAATGCTACGTCATTTATGGGTCATCCCTTAGCTTGAAGTTTGTAAGAGATTTTTGGCAATTTTCATGGAGAAAGGCTACCTGGTCGTGTGTTTACCGCTGGGTAGCACTGGATACACAAGTTTGTCACGACTATTATTTACAAATTTCGATTTTTTTATTTGCGTCTATTTTAAATTTTTTCAGAAAATTTGGGGAGGGAGGAACCTTCTAGCCCCGCCCGGTCTGACCACGTGCCTGTGTTGCATTCTGTCATATTTGTCTGAAGCTTTTGTGAAAAAAGAAATTACTGCCTGGAACTCACCTAATTGCAATGAATGGTATCCGTCAGTGCGTTAGTGTTGTGTAATATGAGCTTTTCACATACACACATTGTGCTTCTGATGAGGAATGATGTTTAAAGGACAATTGATAGTTGTTGAAATATATTTCATTTTCTCTTTGAATGTTGGTGATTTTTATTCATATTTTGCCAGTTTTGATAAATTTTCTTAAGGTACCGACAACCGACCGCATTTTTTAAATGGCAAAAAATAATGGCAGCCCTAAGTTTGCGCCGCTAAAATAACAAAAATGATCCATGAAAAATTGAAAAACGATCCATAAAAAAAGTTGTCCATGTTCCATAAAACAAAACTGAAAATCCCTAAAACAGTGTGAACGATCCATAAAAAAGGGTGATTTGATCCATAGATTATGTAAAATTGAACCATAAAATGGTCGCAAAAGAGCACTAAAATAGTAATAAAATAGCAATTAAAATCAACCAATGCCCCATACAAATATTGAAAATGTTCCATAAAATATTAACAATGTACATTAAAACACGTCGAAATGTTCCATAATATCGACAAGTTCCATAAATTTGATGAAAATGTTTGCTAAATAATTTTTCTTTGTCCATAAAAGATGTAAAAATGAACATTAGAAATGCTATGTATTGATTCATATATCGAACGTTAAATTATGGTTCATGTTTATTTACAAAACTATCCATAAGAAAAGAAAATGTAAAACGATCCATTAATATGTGCATATGCACCAGAAAAATTAAATTTAATGAATTCGAAATTTTTGCTATTCGAACTAATAATAAAGTTTATTACAATTGGTTGTAATGTCAAACTACAACAAACGATGCACACATGCAATGCATATATCTACAATAAACAATGCATACATTATAGTTAAACTTAAGCTTCCGTATCCCACTAGTCAGGTAACTGACCTTAGCTAACCTGAAATCATTATGGCAACTCTTTAAACGGCAGGGTATCTATGATATTAGCGCGCTGAGAGTTATTAGATCACTGATACAAGCTGGCATGAGTCGCAAATACCAACTACCTGTAGCGAAAACGGAAATACCAACTACCTGTAACGAAAACTTTATACACGAACACTGACTAATGTGGCTACGCCACATCGCTTTCTAATGCGCTGTCCGACTTCGCTGCCGCTCAGTCGGCTTTTAACTAGCTATAGCCCCCATGTTTAAGTAAACTGGGCAAACGAGAGGACCACAGGTTCGCTTGCAATTCCAGTTACGGGTTAATCAATGCCTCGTCCAACGGATCCTCAGCGGCTTTGCGCCGCTTCAAATCCTTGGCCTCGGATATGCGGCCATGCTGCATCACACTATAAGTATAAGCTCCCTTGTTAAAACACTGTCACTGTTATGAGTATTATTAAACACAACTTATTTTTTCAGTTTACCATACTTCGGTTAATAATTTTACATTTCCGCCCTCGGATGCGGTTTATTTAGGTTAAAATAAACCGTTTTCGCAAACATCCGCATTTAAATTGGACCTTTATCACTAAAGTCTCTAAACTAGATAATTATCGATAAAAATATATAAAGTGATATATATTGTCCGTTTTCACTTCAGATAGTTGGTATTTACGACTTATATCAGCCTGTATCAGTGGTCTAATAACTCTCAGCGCGCTAATGTCATAGATACCCTGCCGTTTAAAAAGTTGCCACAGTGATTTCAAGTTAGCGAAGGTCAGTTACCTGATTAGTGGGATACGGAAGCTTAAGTTTTCTAACTATAATGTATGCATTGTTTGTTGTAGTTTGGAATTTCAACCAAATGTAATATACTTTATTATTAGTTCAAATAGCAAAAATTTCGCATGGATTCATTAAATTTTAATTTTTACTAGTGCATAAACACATATTAATGGATCGTTTTACATTTTCTTTTCTTATGGATAGTTTTGTAAATATCCATGAATCATAATTTAACGTTAGATATATGAATCAATACATAGCATTTCTAATGCTCATTTTTACATCTTCTATGGACCACGAAAAATTATTTAGCAAACATTTTCACCAAATTTATGGAACTTTGTCTAACATTTTATTGCTCCATTTTGTAATACCGTGGAACATTTTTGTCGATATTATGGAACATATCGACGTGTTTTAATGTACATTGTTAATATTCTATGGATCAATGTCAGTTAATTTATGGCGCAAAATGTAACATTTTATGGAACATTTTCAATATTTGTATGGGGCATTGGTTGATATCAATTGCTCTTTTATTACTATTTTAGTGCTCTTTTGCGACCATTTTATGGTTCCAATTTTACATAATCTATGGATCAAACCGTTTTTTTATGAATCATTCACACAGTTGTAAAGATTTTCAGTTTTGTTTTATGGAACATAGACAACCTTTTTATGGATCGTTTTACAATTCTTTATGGATTATTTTAAATATTTTATATGCAAAAGTGCATTCTCCTTTGTTTAAATGGCAAAAAATAATCATTCATTGTTAGTAGATTTTTTCATATTGACGGAATGAATTCCTTTACCAGTTACTAAGATTTTTAGCTTCCCAGTGGTATGCTTATGGCCCTGTATTGTGCATTTGGAGAAATGTTATGAACCAAAAACAAAAGAGTGCCAACAACCGACCACATTCCCCTATATTCAAATTCTCAAGGTGTTGGTCTCACCCCGTCTTCTCCCATGTAACAATGAGCTATGTCCATTATATAGTAAAAAGAGACCAGTAAACTACAAGTTATTTATTTTATTTATAATTACCTTTTACGATTTCTATTATTGATGCTGTTCAGCTTCCCCATATCGTCATGAAGGGCTTTAACAAACTGCTTGCGAATTAGTTAATTCCAACAGAAGTAACAATACGAAACCACACTGTTGATCGTTATCTTAGATTTTTGTACGATTTATGACTCTGCTTTCATGCAACAAGCCGTGTCACCGTGTCAGCACTAGAGAATAGTCAAATATTTGTACTGAATCATTCCTGCTGGATTGCATTTATAGGTACCTCCATCTTCCATCACAATAATATTCTGTGCAACCCTACGTAAAGTCCTTGTCCTTGAACGCCGTGAGCATACTGCTAAAGAATAATGTATTCTGTTTGTCCGTTCTTGGAAAAGGTACTAAAATAACCTGAATAAACCAACAGGTGTGCTGGCACTATATCGCAAGTGGTGAGCATTGTACAAAATATCGTCATTTTCCATTAATAGATCATTTTACTTAGATAATGTTGAGCGTTGCAATTGTATCAGCACCACATTTTTACAATATAAGTCGTTCACCGTTCGCCAGGTTAAGAATTCAAAGATTATTTAATGCGTGCCCCCTCGATGAGGTCAAGTATTAGTTATTAATAGATCAAAAGAGTTGAAGGTCCACCAATTTGTCGTCTGTTGACTAACCATTGCTATCTAATTTTTACGGTTACTTTTAATCGATAGTGCTTATCTTATTATAGGTCCTTATTCATGAATGCATAACAAGAAAACACATGGTAACCGTGAAAGCACTGTATGCATACACTCCCGCCATAATAGCGTGACTACCGTGTCGCCGTAATGAAATACCAAATATTACTGACTGAACTAACCAGCCTGTAGGAAATGTGGTAAAAGTTTTCACTTATGTTTTTCGCTATTACACATCAACAAGGTGGCCGTCCACTAGTGAGGTAATCGCAATCGCTAGTTTGCATATAAACCATAGGCTCACATTCTTTTACACTTCCTTTGTATCGTCCTTTTCGACGATACGGTGGCAACATATGCGACCTACCTCTCACCATCGACTATAATAGGTATGTATTGTGCTTTTCACCGAAGATTAGCATGCGACGGAATCAATTCAAAATAGCGAAAGAATTGAAAATATACCCTCTTAGCTCCATCTGCCCAGTTTGGAACAAACATCTAGCAATATATAGGACCTGTTGGTCAGGTATCGGATGGTCATGAATTGACAGTTCATGGATTTATTCACCCCTTCGCTACCTGTTGAGCGAAAATCGGAAATTATTTGTTACTATTTTTTGGTGCCCATTTAATTTATCGTTTAGTGTGCCTTTTTGATTCCTAACTCGATTCCTTTGCATCCTCCTAAGTTTTTCCTTGGTTCAAGAGCAATAGTCGCTCGAACACTTCTCGACACATATGATTACGGCCTAAAAGCCAACTGTCAAAATTGTCCTTGAAAGGGAATTCTGGACAAACCATTACTGGCTAAACACAGTTCATAGCAGTTAATGAAAGAGAAAACTTTTTTCTTTTGTTCACCACCAACATCTGTGATTGGCGAGTAACGGTTTGTCCGGAATTTCCTTTCAAAGAGAATTTTGACAGTTGGCTTTTAAGTCGTAATCATATGTTTGTTGAGACTTCATATAAAAATCAATTCAAATTACATTTTTTTAGCCTTGCGGAAATGAAAAGGTTAAATCTTAGAAATGGCGATTTCGCTATCCTGTCGCGATTTTGTTTTTGACATTAAAAATGTCTTACTCCACTATCTGGGGCTAGGTGTCATTCTAAAATCTAAACTATCTCCCATGTAACGAAACTATGTAAGGTTTGCACGCTTATAACTCTGATATTACTAGATGGATTTTAATCATTCATACACCAACCGATTCAGAAACACCTAACTTAAATATTGGTAATAATTTAATATCTCACCAATAAAAGTAGACTTTTGGAAATTGGTAAAATTAAAAAGTTCACAAAAAACGGGAAAAATACCATTCGTGAGGCAGATTTCTCAGACACCGCCGTCAAAAGAGGGCAGCTTAGTTGCTCAATGAAACACGAAAAGTCTTAAATAGAAGCAACGCATGTCCGTTTAAATCAGTTGTTGCTCTTATCCCACACGAGCAACGTCGTCTCCGGGCGATGCAATAAGCGCTATTGATTTTCGGTAACGTTGGCATTTGCACACACTCGCACCTAAGTGACTAAACCATATACGGTTAGTTTATAAATAGAGGTGACGCGTACCCGTTTGAATCAGTTTTTGTTCTTATGTCGAACGGGTAAGATCATGGCTGCAGCGTCTGGGCACTACAATAAGCGGTAGACGCTATGCATTTTCGGCAGCGGTGGCCGTGTCGGGTACCATTTGTCGGGTACCAGCATGGTGTCACAGAATGATTTGCAAAGTGGGTGGGCGGGGTGGTTTGGATTTAATTCAATACGGTATGTGCTGCTTAAGAGTGTTGCGGTTGAAAAAAAATATATTTATTTTTATGCATGCGTGTGCGTTGTAACTTGTTAATCCATGTTTACGGCGCTTTGTAGCTGCGTAGGGTAAAGAGCCAATTGGTTTTCATGTTTCATATTTCGGTTATATGTTTTTTATCAGTAAGGCATCTGACAACGTGCTTCTGTAGTTATTGCACTGTTCAGCAGCGTAGTATTTTATATAGGAGAGCACACTCAGGTTTTTTACGCGGATTTTGAAATTTACGCGGTTTTCATTAACGCGTTTTTTTAAATTTACGCGGTTTTCATTTACACGGCCTGTATCCCCTGCGTGAAAAATCTGAGTGTAATTGCATCGGAAACAATCACATTCCCAGCAGAACTTTTTGTTTTCTAATTTCAAACACTTTTGTTTCGTACTGCACACAACGGAAAATTTTAAAACAGAACTTACCGTCCCAGCAGCAGTTGAAGCGGGTGTTCTTTTTCGATTCAAATTCAAGCCATGTCTTAAGCGTTACTGGACTTAAAATTGTTTTCCCAGTTTAACCAGTCAGAATATCTGTCCTACCCTATGTATTTAAAACACAGTTCTAATTGCGTTTTAAGGTATACAACAAATACGGTTGGGTATACTAATTTAAATTTTAAAATAAATCTGTTTTAAATTATGAAACAAACCGCTGTACTGAAGATATAATTATGTCAGTCCTATTACCACATAAAACACCTATATAACATAAAACGCCGCAGAATTGGTTTAATAATACAATGTTTACACTACAGAGTTATAACACGTTTTAATAATTAGCAACAAGAAAAATGTCACCAAGATAGCATAAAAACCCGTTTTAACTGGTAGTGCGAACGTTGCATAACAATGTAATTTATCAAATAATTTCATTTTTCCACCACTAATCGATCAAGAAATACTTACACTTAAGATTGTTTACTTAAGTTCATTAGTACATTATTGAAAATTTAAATGGAAAATGAAATTTCATATTTTATGGAGAATCTGTATATTTCCGTTGGCGGGCGTGGGTTTCCTCATCACAGCTCTCAATATGGAACTTTTCTTTTGAATATATTTTCTGGACAGACCAGCCTATTTTTACTAGATGGATCAGCCAAATAATGCCAATCACCTAGTGAGATACTTGATTAATTAATAGATTACCGTTAAAAGACCTTCAATAAATTATGTTTTAATGGGGAGGGTATATAGCAAATTGTAACATATGAAAACAGGCGAGTGAACAAGAACGTGTGTCGATATGTGTGATAGAAAGATGGGTGGGTAATGTCTGCGACATAACCGGAGAGATGTAGAATACATAAGGAACACGTTCTTCAAATATGTTGATACTCATTGGAATTTTCGGACAAAAGGTGATTTGGGCGAGGAATATTTCAAATTATTCTTTACAAAAATGATGGTGGTCCTGAAAAGGACCGGTTTTGTTGGCGTTGTTGGCCTTGGTGAGGGAGATGGCTAACGATGAAATTAATTGTTAGCATGAGGAAGTCGCGTAGTACTGGCCAATGGAAGAACAGATAATAATTGATTCCTGAAAATCAATTTTTCTTTATTCATGTAAATTATACATACTTACAAATCTAACAGAAGATTCCTGATCATATTTCTGAATCATTAGTGCGAACATTGTGTAATTTGGTTAAGTACAATGAAAGTTACAAACTTTCCAAACTCGACCTTCTGTTCATTCAGAAATATTGAAATGGGGTGTCGTGGTCAAAGATGGGTGGGTAATGTCTGTCACATAACCGGAGCGTCGTTATTTCAATTCGAGACGTTAATTTAAATCTAATAATATTCAACAGAATCACGTTTGAATGGGAAATTTTCAAATAATTCTCTATGGTAATAATGGTGGTTCTGAAAAGAACCTTTGGTATCGGCGTTGGTGTTGATGGTGATGCGCTGGATCGTTGGATATTTTTGGCATGATAGTTACGTGCCTGGCGAACTGTTTTGTAGCCTCGAACAAAACGACAAGACTGGCTTCTTCGGGTACCATTACGGCTGAACTTTATAAGCTTAGCTCGACTTTGAAATCCTGCACAATCTCACGAATCAGACACTGGTAGGGCCATTTTGTTTGCTACTAGCACGGAGCTGCACAAAAAATCATTTAATGCAGTTAGTTCACGGGGGCTGCCAAAAAGCTTGAATAGAAGCATGCGACTTCAACGTTTCTCTTAAACACATGCAACAACACATTCGTTTTGGTAATACTGATAATAACAGTAGAAAGGAATGGAAAAGCAGTGCACGAAACGAGCGAGAGGATAATTTAAATTTTTGTTCCGTATGCAAGCTACTTCTTTCCACCCAACGTATTATGTTGCTTGTTGAAAATTTGCTACACACCTTAAAATAAAAGTTTCAGTTTAACTCTCACTAGAACACAATTGATTGGTCCTGAAAAGAACCGTTGCTTTTATTGTAATTTACGCCCACTCCCACAAACCGACCAAGTAGGCATCAGTGGCTTCATTACGGCTGAGTTTTGTAAGCGTAGCTCGACTTTGAAGTAATACACAACCTTACGAACCAGACGCTGGAATGTTAGCCAGCGGATTAGTTGCTCCGTTGCCCTTTAGTTGGGGCGAAATACTAGCATGGCGACAGTTCCTGATCGGTAGTTGGTTGCGATGGGCCACCAGTAGCTGGGGCACTTTTGCGGACCGTCATCATCGCCAACTGCTTTCCTCCGGTGGACTGGCTGCTTGCTAGTGCTTGAACGAATACGAATGATGAAAAAAACCGACCGACCAATATTCATATATGAAAACACAAGAAAGCACTACTATCGCTCTCCCGCTCGTTTTCGTGCCATTCCTGTGCCTTTCCTTTCCGTTCGGCTACCAATACTAGCATAACCAAAACGAATATTCTGTCTTTCCATCGCCTTCAATCTAGTGGCCAGTGCTAGCAAACTTGCATGTTCAGTTTTTCAATAACAACATTCCAACAATATTTTCAAAGAATGTTGCAGATTTGAAAAGAAGGAAAGAGAAGATTTTCACAAATTTAAATTCTTTTGTTTTATTTGTTAGCGCTGATAAAGGCTATTTAGTTTGCTACTAGCAAGGAGCTGCACAAACAAATCGATTTATGCAGTTAATCAACGGAGGCTGCCAAAAAGTTCGAATAAAAGCATGCGACTAGTGTACTTTGCATGTTCTATATTTTATCAATACTAGAGAGGATCAATAAAATAATTCAAATTGTTATAGCGACATGCAATTGTGGCAACACTGGCCATGAGATGGTGGGGGAACACGCACATTCGTTTTAGTTATGATGGTAGTAGCAGCAGAAAGGAATGGAAAAGCAGTGCACGAAAACGAGCGAGAGAAGATAATTTAAATTCTCTTTCTTTCTTTCCACACATCGTATTTCTTATATTGCTTTCTGAAAATTATTTGTTATACACCATAAAATGTAAATTTCAGTTTAACTCTTATTAGAACACAATTAATTGGTCCTGTAAAGAACCGTTTATTGTTTTATTGCGGGAGCATAATTCAGACGCACTCCCCGCGGACACGGTGAGCTAGAAAGCACTATTTTGCATTCTCGAACAAACCGACCAAGTAGGCATCGTTGGCTTCTCGGGGCATCATTACGACTGAGCTTTGTAAGCGTAGCTCGACTTTGCAGTCCTGCACAATCTCACGACCCAGACGCTGGAACGATAGCCTACTCTGTTGCCCTTTAGTTGGGGCGAAATTCTTGCAGGGCGACAGTTCCGATGAGTCACCAGTAGCTGGGGCACTTTTTCCGCCGTCGCTATTGCCAACTGCTTTCCTTCGGTGGACTGGCTGCTTGCTAGTGCTTGAACGAATACGAATGATGAGAAAAACCGAACGACCAATATTCATATACGAGAAAGCACTACTATCGCTCTCTCGCTCGTTTTCGTGCCATTCCTGCGCCTTTCCTTTCCGTTCGGCTACCAATACTAGCATAACCAAAACGAATATTCTGTCTTTCCATCGCCTTCAATCTAGTGGCCAATGCTAGCAAACTTGCATGTTCAGTTTTTCAATAACAACATTCAAACAATATTTTCAAAGAATGTTGCAGATTTGAAAAGAAGGAAGGAAAAGATTTTCACAAATTTAAATTCTTTCGTGTTATTTGTTAGCGCTGATAAAGGCTATTTAGTTTGCTACTAGCAAGGAGCTGCACAAACAAATCGATTTATGCAGTTAATCAACGGAGGCTGCCAAAAAGTTCGAATAAAAGCATGCGACTAGTGTACTTTGCACGTTCTATATTTTATCAATACTAGAGAGGATCAATAAAATAATTCAAATTGTAATAGCGACATGCAATTGTGGCAACACTGGTCATGAGATGGTGGGGGAACACGCACATTCGTTTTAGTTATGATGGTAGTAGCAGCAGAAAGGAATGGAAAAGCAGTGCACGACAACGAGCGAGAGTATAATTTAAATTCTCTTTCTTTCTTTCCACACATCGTATTTCTTATATTGCTTTCTGAAAATTATTTGTTATACACCATAAAATGTAAATTTCAGTTTAACTCTTATTAGAACACAATTAATTGGTCCTGTAAAGAACCGTTTATTGTTTTATTGCGGGAGCATAATTCAGACGCACTCCCCGCGGACACGGTGAGCTAGAAAGCACTATTTTGCATTCTCGAACAAACCGACACAGGAGGCATCGTTGGCTTCTCGGGGCATCATCACGACTGAGCTTTGTAAGCGTAGCTCGACTTTGCAGTCCTGCACAATCTCACGATCCAGACGCTGGAACGATAGCCTACTCTGTTGCCCTTTAGTTGGGGCGAAATTCTTGCAGGGCGACAGTTCCTGATCGGGTTGCGATGAGTCACCAGTAGCTGGGGCACTTTTTCCGCCGTCGTCATCGCCGACTGCTTTTCTTCGGTGGACTGGCTGCTTGCTAGTGCTTGAACGAATACGAATGATGAGAAAAACCGACCGACAGATATTTATATAATCGCGCTAATATGCACTACTATCGCTTTCTCGCTCGTTCTCGTGCCGTGCATGAGCCTTTCCTTTCCGTCCGGCTTCTAATGGCCTAACCAAAGGAATATGCCGTCTTTCCCCCACCAAGTGCTCTCGTCAAGCAACCCAATGCGAATAACCATACGAACAAACATGTAATGGACCTATATATAAACTTTTCATTATTTTATTGTTCGGTTGGTCTACCATAACGACGGCTCTGTGCGGGATGGGCTGAAAATTTTCACTTTTCCGAGTCGTTTTCGAAAGATTTTTCAAAACACATTTTTTTTGTTATTAGTACATGTTATACATACTTCAAATTTTAATACAGCATAGAGGAACATATTTGCAACAAATTGGTCTAAAAATCAAATCATTCTGTTAAGTATGATAAAAGTTATTAACGTTCAAAATCTGATGCGGCGCCGCAGCCGATATTTTGAAACGGGACCCCTATATTGAAACCTTAAATGTATTCTACATTAATAAAAAAGCTATATTTTTAATGTCTCCGTGGTCGTGTCCTGTACACAACCCTTTAATTTTTTTTTTTGCCATTTTTGCTAATTTCCAGTGATAACCACAATACGTCATACTGCCCATAATACGGGAGAGTAGAGTAGATGAGCTGCGTCACATTCTGGCGATTTTTATGCTTACCTTACGCGTATTTTAACTATATCGGTCCCCTGACCTCAAACGCATTTGTGATAGCCTGAACGATTTGTTGCCGCTTTTAAAAATAATCCCAATCTTTGTCGTTATATTTAGGATTAATATTTGTCACTTTGAATTTTATTCTACAACCTACAAATTGAATGATATTTGACACAGAGATTAAAGGACAAAATAAAAAAACGATGATTTTCCATATGGTTCTACTTGTTTTTATAGGGTAATTTCGGGAGAGATGCCGCGTCAGGTGAGATGCCGCACTTTCTATATCTTGTATATAGGGTCACTCAATTGATTGTGTGTGTTTACGGTAACGCTGTTTTGCCTCCGTTTCTGCTGTGTTATTTTCACCGATTTATTCTGGATAACGGTGCGAGTTTTGTATTTTGTACGTTTACATAGGTTAACCAGTACCGTCTTTACGCATGGGCACACTGGGCCAGGGCCAGGGGCCCCGGGCTTTAAGGGGCCCCCAACTTAGAATGAATACAAAATCATTTTGAACGCTATGTTCCAAAAAAAATTCGTCCATTGCACCTTATCCCATGTGACGTTTAACAAACATCAGACAATCAAGCGTAGGAAACGAGGCACCGCATGACCAGGATGGTATTGGACTAATTCACACTTTCCAACATTTCGATTCAAGCTTCAATTCATTTCGAGCAAAAACAATTAAATGTTTTATACAACTCGCATAGAAAGTTCGAAAGGCACCAAACAGGAGCGGCAACCAACAAGGTGGCAAAGTTTGCACAAGGAAACTGTTAAGAAAGTGAAAGAAGAAGTTGTCGAAATTCGATACACAATCCTTGTTTGGCAAGCGATCCGCGCGTTTGGCAAATTTTCACTTCTTCATCACATCAGGGATTGTGAGTGGGCAAATCTACATGAAAACCTCTAAAAATGACTCCTGGACTTCTTGAGGTCTCACGATACTTTCGCGGCCAGATTAGGCATTTTTCACTATGCTGCCGTACCAATCATGTTATTTTTTGTACGACACTCCGCCTTATCAAAAATATTTTAGGACGTCAGAATCAGGAATCAGAATTTACTGGCTCAAATTGAACGTATCCCGTAGGTAGCCGAGGGTTTCTGCATAACGGCAGCGTTCATTAGATGTGTTTCCTATTCTAGCTGTTTTACATGATAGGTATTGAAATGAATTTTTTTTTAGCTTAAATTTTTATTCGTTTATGTTTGTGTTCACATTTTGTATAATATTGCAGTCTATAGCGTTTGCTTTTCATCTTTGATGAGCTTCGTTGGTTGCATTCCTGTTATTTATGCATGAACTGCTAACAGTTGCGGTAGTGAATTATTGAAATGAATTGCCGAGCTCATATTAACAGGTTCGAGTAATTTCTATGATTCGCTATATTGATTTGATTGCATAACAATGAAGGTGTTGAAAAAAATTTCAACACCTTCATTGTTATGCAAACAATTTTTTGTACTTTCAAAGGTGAAAAGGCTAATTATTGTTATTATTTTTTCCTTCGGTCTCTTTTTGCACTGCCTATCACCGACACCAGAGAGGTGACTCTATCATCAAAACCCTAGACTTGCCACTTAACTACCGGCGCCGTCTTTGAGATACTAATTCGTTGAATATGAATATGATAATATTACTTATAATGTACTTGTTTGCTACCTTTGCCTCTCCGAACCGTTCACTATAAAAGAGAGCACAAAACTTCTGTCAGAATATATAACAAAAATCTACCTCACCAACAATTTGTGCATGCGGAGATACTATTCCAAAGAATAGTTATATTCCTGCAGCGAAAATGCAAATATCAAAAATAAATTAACCTTGAATCGCGCACTTTGATTCAACATAATTTTGATTGATTTCAATGGATTCAATATTCAATATTGCTGTCTGTAAATGTAGTTGAATTATGATTGAAGAAAATGTGGCTTTTTTGTAGCTGGCAATTGACTTTTTCCAACTGCATCATATCAGGAACAGTAATAAATGAAGAACAACATTGAACGAATCAATGCAACTTTTTTATATCACGTAGTCGTCATCTATTTCCTAGATTTTCATAGTGTAAGGATGGAATGAATCGTCGACATTGTAGTCTAGACGTTTAACCCGCCTTACTCCATCATTCCTCATTTTTGAAGGAGGCATTCTTCAGCCTCAAACAACGTCTTTATTTATTTATTTATTTGTTTATTTATTTATTTATTTATTTATTCATTTATTTATTTATTTATTTATTTATTTATTTATTTATTTATTTATTTATTTATTTATTTATTTATTCATTTATTTATTTATTTATTTATTTATTTATTTATTTATTTATTTATTTATTTCTCATTTACCATGAGACCCGTATTGGTCTACATGAAATTTATTATTGTTGTTGTGTCTATTCACTTCAGAAGCAGACCTCGAATGCGCGTAAAAACCCATAATCTTTTCGTACGTTTTTTCAATAATTACAATGATCGCACATTACAGATTAACAAAAATACCTACAGGTTATACAGCATTAAAATAACATTACAGAAATATTTTAACATAATCTTATAAGCTAAGTCAATCTTCTAAGTCTATTCTTGAAAACATCACTAGATACATAAAAATCGAAATGGTCATACACACTATTGAAAACATTACACATCACCTTATGGGTTCGTTCTGACTGTACTCGGTGCGCTGAAAGTCGACTCATAAAAATTACGTGATCTAAGGTTTCTGGGGGGTTGATGTTGATTTGTGAGAAAATATCTGGGGCATCCATTTGGCCAGTCAATATTTTCCCAACAAATACCGCTCTGAATGTATTTCGCCTTTTTGCCAGAGTTTCCATATCGAGCTGACGACAGCGATCGATGTATGGTGGTAGCTTTGTTGGGTTACGCCACGGTAAAGTTCTAAGAGCAAAGCGAAGGAATCTTGCTTGTACTGCTACAATTCTGTTAGTTCAAATGCTCGTATAAGGACACCAAATGGCTGCTTCCAGGACAGACCGAACAAGTGAAAAATGCAATGCCTTCAGACAATATAGAGCAGTAAACTCGTTGGCGATTCTTATTATAAAGCCAAGGTTTCTATTTGCCTGTGCTATAACGTGAGAGTAATGGTTTCTGAATGTCACTTGCGAGTCCAGGAGTACACCAAGGTCTCTGATAACTGAAACTCTCTCTAGCAATTGGCCGGCGATGTTGTAGCTCCAGAGAATTGGATTTTTTCTACGCGTGAAAGATATTATAGAGCATTTGGATACACTGAGAGCCACCCTGGGGGTATAACATAGCAAACGTCATTGAAGAATAAAGAAAAAAGCAACGGTCCGAGATTAGTCCCTTGAGGTACACTCGACAAGTTGATGAAGCTATATAACACGTTACTTCCTAATTTCACAGACAGAGAACGATCTACGATATATTATTTAAGCCACCCTGAAAAATTTGATGGAGCACCCAGCCGCTTGATCTTTGCCAGAAGAAGAGAGTGGTCTACACGATCAAAAGCAGCTTTAAGATCAGTATGTACAGTGTCTACTTGTAATCCATCTTCGATGGTTTTAACCCTTTCATGCCCAACTTTTCTCCAGTGCATGAAGGGTTCAAAACTATTCTTCCTTGAAAACGATGAGATCAAGAGACACGTAAAGTATTTTTTCATAAAAATCGGTGCTTCCCTTGCAGTCCTAGAAGCTGCTCAATTTTTACCTTCCAATGCTCAATACAATTCTACAAGAATATTTACAATAGTACAATTCTATGGAAAACGTAGCCAAAAACAGTCTAAATTGATAAGTTTTATCAGTTTACAAAAATATTGCACAATAACGAAGATATATGAAAAATTCATTTTCGGTCATCAACATAAATTGTCCCTGGCAGCACTGCTTCGTTGGAATTCAATCAGAGTAATTGCAATAACTTTAGTTCTTGAGCTGATCCTTGTAACTGTTAATGCTCAAATGAAAGGCAATAGTCACATTTATTATCCTTACTTGTTTTTGCGAGCAAATACTGCCTCAATCAAAAGTTATAGCTGTTTAAAAACGTTGTTGTCCACAAACAACATGGGCATGAATGGGTTAATGCAGTAAGATGTAAATTGGGCTAGATTGGTGGTTGTTGATCTGTCTGCAAAAAAGCCATGTTGGTCCTTCGATATGTATGCTTTGGTCTCACGAAAGAGCATATTTCCTACAAGGACCTAAAACAACCTTGATCCAGCGCAGAACGAGGTTATACCACGATAGTTTGCAACATTTTGCTTATCACTTTTTTTAAAAACGGGAAACATTACTGATTTTCAAATATGAAGGATAGATTATATCATATGGGGGGGAATAGCGCAGCTGGTAAGACCATTATACTGTACGCAGCTCACCTGAGTTCGAACTCCCACAACCACATATAGTTTGTTAGGCCCTTTGCCACGTTCGGTCAGGTTGATCAGAAATGCTAATATCCAAAATGATAGATATCTTAAATTTTTTATCCATATATTTTGTTTGTTACAGTATTTTTAATACTTTCTCATGGTTGAATGATTTGGCTTCAGTTTGGAAAATAAATCTCAATGCGGCATAGATGGTTCCCTGATGCTGGGGATCATTTTTTGGTAATCCTACTCAATAGCAGTTTATACCTGTTCAATTATAGGGGCCCCTCATCTCAGTGTTGCCTAGGGGCCCCAAATGGTCTTAAGACGGCCCTGAGGTTAACTAAGTGGTTTTGCTACAGTTAAAATAATTAGTTTTGCCACCGAGGACAAATTAGCTACGTTAAATACAGTGTCTTAAGTGAATAAAAGTGCCGGTGCCGAGGGGCAAGCACTAGCAGATTTCAGTGCGTCGTATTGAAAATACCTGCCCATTTTGAATGTATTTAAATACTTAAAATTATATTTTCAGTAAATAAGGTAATTTAAATACTTTTGGCTGTACTTTAAATACATCGTGCTAGGGTTAAGTGTATTTAAGTACTTTCTAGTATTTCAAACGTAATTAATGTAATTAAAATTTATTCTCTTCAAATTGCGTACTTAAAAGTACTGCCTGTACTTAAAGTATTTAAATTTGTATTGAAACATATTTGAAATAAAACAATGATTCGGTTTATCACAATGCACTTACAATATGATTGAAAAACATTTATTTTGCTTTTGTGTTTTCTGTTTATTCAATATTGTAAATCTGTTGTTAATTTATCATTTCTCAATTAACAACAAACTATTCTCGCATAATCGAGGAGATGATATGTGGTGCTCATATTGTTCGATATTTATCCTGTTTTTAACTATATTATTCGTTAGTATAAGCTCATTGGAATCGAGTTTCCGGAAAAACCAGTTGCCATATACATGGATCCCACGATGAGAACATTCTTTGGGTGCCTGTACAGGAGCATAGTCAAGAGTATAATTCCGCATCTTTCCACGAATGTATTCAAATCCAACAACATTCACAAAAACAGCATTATCCTCCATTTACACCAATCGCCTACTCTTATTTCCTCGTGATCACCTTCTGACTGCACGGAAATTGGATCAACTCTACAGTCATTATTCCGAACGAAGCGATAAAGACGGTCTGAGCTTACTGTATCCTTCACGTTGTTCAGTAACCAAACAACGGTGGTTTTTCTAATAAATACACGATTTCCGTCTGCATTGCGTAAAGCAAAGTACAATCGAGTTGACTTTTCATGAACTGAAATTAAGAGCGAAACATCCATTAATATTTGTGAACGGATTCTAGTGACTTTTCAAGTCGTTTTAAAAACTTACCATAATCTTTAATGAGATGTTTGATTTCAATATTGTTTGCATTTGGCCCTAACAATAACTGAATCTCAGTTTCAACGTCCAGCGATGGAGTTGAATCAGCAGCTAATTGTTCTTCTTCAAGCTCCAGAAAATCGTTTTTTGTCGCAGATTTATCAGGTACACCTTGCTCCTCAATAGCTCCTCTAGGATCATGTTCGTCGTCATTCCTATTTTCGATGGACGAAAGCGGTGTAAACATTGCAAGAATTGGATGTGTTACATGTACTCCTAATTGTGTCATCTCCTTCTCGACATCGATCTGAGCATTTAAAACCACCTGTTCAATTTCGTTGAAGGTCGGCAATTTGAAGATTTGGCACGACTTACTACTCTTCTGTGGCGCGATACCATACTCAGAGAGCACACTTTCGGCATAGTTGAGAAAATCTACGCGGTGAATTTGAATGTAAGCTTCAGGAAATTTTTCAATGCGTCAACCCTAAGTTCTCCTTCGACTACTCTTCCAATAGTCTCCTGTAAATGCTTTTGAGCAGTTCTCATTGCTACAAAAGGAAGTACTGTTCGTAGGGTCATGTATGCTTTTGAACCTGATAGAATATACATATATGTACAGAACGTTTTGAATGTAGGAACATAAGTGATACGTTTTCCAGTTTTGTTGAATAATTCAATCATTTCCCGAAGCAATGAAGATTTGAAGACACGATTATTATATTCCCTTGTTAAACTTTTCGGCACAGACGATCCATCGCTCGATCCATTTTCGCATTGACTTGCTAAGTATATGATGCGTTGAATACATTGATAATAATCATTGATAATCGGGTAATGAACGTCCATTATAGACAATAGTTTTTTTTTTCCTCAACTCAGAACGGGACAGACAAGAGTTTCGCAGCTAAAATAATAGATTATTTGTTAAAAAAGTTTTAGTAATTTGTAAAATATATTTATTCTATGGCAGTGTGCCTTGTCGTGTGAATAATTCAAATGCACTTTCTGCTCACGTCAAACTGTTTATTTTTAAAAGAACATTCTCGAGAACATATTCTACAGATTTAATAGCAAGAAAACCGTTGAAACAGTTAGTAGGTTAAAATATTATAAATCAGTTGTATTGTACTTTAAGGTGAAATCTATTTTAACTTGCTGCCAAACAAGTTATTCAGTTATTAATTAATGGGTTAATTAGTGGGTTACGAAAAGCGATCAAACCTCGATGTTCGCTGGTGGCTCTGGTTGCATTATTTCCACAGATTGAAGTACCGTTACTGTATCATTGGAGAATTCTGACGAATACCGTTCAGTTCCGTTGTATTGTTCACCCGTTGACAGCTCCTCGCTAAAATTGATTATAGGCTGACCCGATTTTTCCTCATCATCTGCGATCTCGATTTCGTACAATACTTCATCGTTAAACCTATCAACATTTTCCATGTCGTCTTTGGAAAGGCTCGTGATTTGATTGGATATTAGTGCCGGTGGTGATATTAACGAAGATCGTTTTGGTACTACCGAATTTCCCGAAAGTCGTGTTTCCTTCGTGGAACGATATAGGAATGAAGTTCTTATGTCCTGGTTTGGAATGCACGGCTTTTGAGCGCCACCATGTGCCTTCGAATAATGTTTGCGATAGTTTAAAAGTGTAGGATAATAGACTCCTGTTTTCACCTCGTTTAGCGATACACTCGACTCCATTCCGCATATATAGCAGCTGATTTTTGCATTTGGTGACTTACCAACAAACTTGGTGACTGTTGAAACGATATCCGCAGCAGTGATCTTGATTTTCAAGTTGCCTTTTTCGTTCAAGAATTTGGCTGTCAATATCGAAATGCGATTAGCGTAGTAGCTCGAGTTAAAGGTTTCATCGACCTGATCATCTAAAGAGACATGACTTGCGTCGACAGTTTCATTCCCCACAAGTTTACGATTTTTTTTTCTTAGGTTCGTTAGTTTTCAGAAAAATACTTCGGTTGATGGATACACAATGTTTTCTGGCTCGAATGTTCAGTTCTTTGTTGAGAAAAGGAACCGTTAGCTCTTTGATTCTTTGGATCATGAAAGAGAGGAATATTTTATTGCCATCATCCAGAGCTGCTTGGTTAATTATATCGTTCTTCAAATTTGCGAGGATTATTAGCCGATCGAATTTTTTTCAATCAGAAATCTTTTTACTTCAATCGGCACAGCCTCTACGTGTTCCTCAAGCGTGTGCCAGAGTGCCTCCTGATGCACAATATCTTCGTTGGCTACGTTGGATTCCTTAAATAAAAAGTACACGTCCAAATTAGCACTATTATGAATTATGCAAAAATGGTTATTGTAGACAACTGAAAGCAAGAAATGATTTGATTATGATTTAAACTAGGCTTTCACTGAGTACGTTTACTGATCGAATTATCGATTATAGCTCAAAGTACACATAATTAAGCGTAGTTTAATTAGATTAGAACTATTGAAATGTTAAAATACATGACAGAGAATTGCCAATAGTAATCATTTCACAATCCGGAAAACATATAATGTAAATAAAATACTTACCATTTGTCTCAACCACCTATAATTGTCCGCGTTCCATATAGCCTCAACTACCGGTAATTTCTTGAACTTCTTATATAGTTACTTTTAATCAAAAATTAAAAAAATGTGTGAACAAGCGGTTTATGGTAAAACCTTTGTATTTCATTTGAGAATCGACCGAACACTACGTCTAACAAAATGAGCCAATACGTGTCCTACACTTGACATTTGTTAAACCCAACATCCAAGGAAAGACGTCTGCTGATCGAAATTTCATGGAGGGTCAATTCGTTACTATACACACTAAAATGAAAGTATCGGTTTTAATGTAGTCTGTACAGTAATTAATTTTAAATACACTTCAGCTCAAAGTACTTTAATTACTTTTAGTTGAATTTGTCGTACTTAAAATCTTTCTGAGGGTACTTCAAATAAAATGAAGTACTTTCTGTATTTAAATTATTATAAACTTGTTAAGTATGTACTTTATGATTAACAACTGTACTTAATGTACTTAAAATAATTAAAAATGTAGTAATTTTGGCACTGCGTTGTATTGAAGATATAATGCTTGCCCCTCGGCCGGTGCCATTATCACTCACCAGTCACCACTACCTACATTGCTGAAACAAACGACCAGAATACTAGGTACCGATCGCTAGATTGCTGCTGTGTGTGAAGTGCTCGGAAAAAAAGCAAAATGATCTGCAACCAATGTTTGTTAAATATTGAATCGGACGAAACCTCTGTTACTTGTAAAGGCTTTTGCTCCGACGAATACCATGCTGAATGTGTTGCCCTCTCGGTGCAGGAGGCGCTTCCCGAGCAAACGAAAAGCCCATAATACCCCCATGGTCATGGGGTTCGACATGGGTGTTTGAAATGGGATCAAATCATGAAAACACCATCACCATGGTCCGGTAGATCCCATATAAGATACCATATGTTGGTGTATTTATGGGTTATTGGCACCATTTTATGGTGTCTTGATGGTTGTGAATTTTGTCACGGACCATATTTAAGGTCTTTTCAAGGGGCTATGTGGTGTTTGAACCCATGAGTATTTACTCGGGTTAGCTGTACACAGCAGCGGAATATCTTATGGATGTGCACGCCTTGCACCGATATCATGATTGATGTTCGCCGATTTGAGGCATTTTCTGAGAAACGCAAGTTGCTATCGCAGTCTTCCACATGTGCACCCGTCCGACCTGCTATTGTTTCTATTCACACTGAACCACAAACCGAAAACCGTACATTAGATTTATTTGAAGAGGTACGTCAACTGAAGGAACAGGTTGCGGCTATTAATGAAATGATTGCTGGTAGATCGTACGAAGTTACCCAATCGTTTACAGAAGCAAGCTCTCCTTCAGACCAATCGTCGCCGTTCTCATCAACCCAACTGCAGCATGGCTCCAGACATGTTTCGCGTCTTGGTAATTTGTCAAGCTCGTTACCCAGCTCGTCCGCTAAACTCTGCTGGCTATTCTTCACGACAGCGAAAAACTCAGTTACTGAAAGGAACATCGCGGATATGGTAACAAAATCGCTCGGAAAGAACCCTGCCGTTGTGAAAAAACTGGTGCCAGACTGGAAAGAAGTAGCTTCGATGCCTTTCATTTCGTTCAAGGTTGGAGTAGATTTGAAACTGAGAAATGCTACATTGTCACCGTCAACTTGGCCGAGAGGGACTTGCTTCCGGGAATTTCACGAGAAATTTAATGTATGGGAACCTTCTGAATAAGTGTTAATGTTGTATATGTAATGTTATGTATATGAAAAGTAATGTAAATGTGATATGCAGTGACTTTTGTGATGAAACGTACATATGTAATTAGTTTAAATAACAGTCTGTATGGCGCTTTGCGTCAAAGATGGAGTAAATAAATAAATATTTATACGGTAATATGATATTGTGAGTTCGTCTTTCGAAGAATTACAACACTGGAGATGTGAAACAATCCTTATTATTAAATCCTTAATTAAAGTAATCCTTATTATTAAAATTTTTCAGCGCCACATATAAATTTCGTTTTTTTAAAGTGTTTGATTTTTTTTGGTAAATCGTGTATCAGTTGAATAGCTTGGACCAGGGCTTAAAATCTCATATACTTTCAATGAACGATGAAATCCACTGGATTTACCTTCATCTTTTTGCTGCCTCTTTTATTACTATATAGGGTGTGGAGACTATTTTCGCCCTATTTCTATTATCGCCCTACCCATTTGAAGCCGTTAGTTAGAGCAGCGTCTGCCATCTTTGTTCAACGCATTGGCCCATAAGGTAGTGCGAAAATAGGAGCATTCGATTCGAGTTTTCGTGGCGCTCAAACCGAAGTATTTCCCCATTCTCAGGACATTTTTGGTATTAAATTGGTTCTTGGGAACGAAGCAAGGATACTGATGCCAATTTATGTGCATTTCATCGACTGTAGACTGCGTAATTAATAGAATAGTGTGGCACCCTCCCTAATGGGGCGAAAATTAAGTCTTTACCCTACATACAAATCCAAATAAAAAAGACAACGCTGGCTTCTTCTTTCGATTCTATGAAAACGATTGGCAGAAGTAGCGACTTTCGTTTCCTTATGACAATAGGAAAATTCAATCTCGTTTTAATTTTAAATCAGCAATTTTGATACGCATTTTAATTTTCAATAAATGAAATTATGGCACTTGTTAGAACTGCAACTAGAACGCGTCAACAACGGGAAATATACACACCAATAGTGCTTCAGTCGTCCAACATCATCGCTAGCACCTAATTCTACGAAATCGAACAATAACAAGCAGATATCGTCAATAGTATATTTTCGTTCGCCCAGCACTAGGTTCAATATCGAAGGACCTAATGTCGCTCTCAATCTCGAAGCTAGACCTGTGCGCCGCCGCCGCCGGTAAATTTCAACAAACGCCGACGCCGAGAGGTAGACCGGCGGCGCGCCGCCGACGCTTTTTTCTCACGCCGACAATTCGCGAACTCGAAAATCATTGACTCATAATTTCATCCACAAATCTATGAACACTGTCTATCGTCCGAATATACGACGTTAACTGATTCATGATTTATCACATTGATCTTTATTTGGTACCGTAAACCGGGGTGACATTGATCACTTTTCGAAGTAATCATTCCATATTTTTAGACGCAACACATTTTTTTTCAAGTTTAATATTCTTAAACCATGTACTGATGTAAGGAAAACAAGATTGGATAGTTTTACCTAAAATTGTCCGCTTACAGGTATTTTTCCAAAAATGATTTCAAGTTGATGTCCGTTTTCGTATTCCGGGGTGACTTTGATAACCTGCATGTTCACCCACATTAAGTTATTGATATCAATGTTTTTCATTCAAATGTTTGTTTAAACTAATTCTGGAAAGATACTCATTGTTAAATAGATGTTAATTGGTATTATACAAAGTATTCAATGTACTGTAAAATTCGAGTAACCAAAATTCATATAATTTGTGTCCAACTAGAATAAAAGATTCTGAAAACCTTTAAAACTGCTAAAATTGTTTTATTTCAGTGCTTTATCAATGTACAAAATGTTTCATCCATTTTAACACGATAGAATATTGAACAATAAAAAAAGTTGCGAGTTTTAGCTTAAAAATTTTGAAATAATTGCCAACTAGTTTCACAAAAAATTGCATTTAAAATAAACAAACTCTTAAAAGTAAATTTGGTGCATCCCACTCTAAAGGAAAATAAAATCTCGCTTGTAATTTATTACTCTTGCTCAAATCTGAGATTTATTTGTTTTATAAAAAATCGACACATTAGGAAGCTTCGTAAAAATAAGGTAAAGTCAAAATTCGGTTTAATGTAGTTTTTGTACCCAGAAACCGAACAAAATACTTAAAAAGTATAACAAACCAGTATTTCATAAGTTTAGAGTAAAAATCATTTCAAACTAAAATGATTCGGTAGACTATTCCGGTTTAATAAGCGATCTACAAAAAAAGTTTCGAGTGATCAAAGTCACCCCGATGATCAAAGTCACCCCGGTTTACGGTATTAGTGGTTGTGAATTAGATCACAAAATTAACAAAGTCTTGATATTTTCTCGAAAATCATTACACGATACTCGGAATATAATTCATGGAGCCATTCTTGCTTCGTCAACTGGTTATGATTGCGAGCATATAAGTTACAATTCACCATTAGTGGAATGGTCCAGAAATTAAAAAAAAAATACTTCCACTTTCAAGATATAGTTGATTCCTAATATGTTAGACACGATTCACCAGTGGAGCTCGGCTTCAAGGAACTCTGACTATTATTTATGAACTATTCACTTTACTCTTTGGTTTTGAAATTTCTATGTGAGCTATTGTGTACAACTGCTAGCAACCAGTCTCAAAAGCGCGAGAATTATATATACTACTAGGACCTGTAACCCTGTTATTCTTTTGTTAAGATTCAGTGTAATGTTCGAAATTAAATGAAACTGTGCTGAGCACCAAAAATACATTACCTAGCTACAATTCATGTCCGTGAAATAATTAAGAAAACTATAAGACACGTGACTCTGTGTAAAAAATCCGACGGTAAGCTCAAGACTAAAATATCACGATAACACGACGAGAATTTACGAAAATCGTTGCGCATCCTAGGGACAGATCACTCTAGAAATGTATAACAAATTTGTATCAAATTAGAAATAATGCAATTAATTTCCATTTTTGCATCAACTTTGCACTCCCTCGCAGAAAAGTTTGTTTAACAAACGTCCTACGCTGATTCACTTTGTTCGACGTTTTGTTGAACGTAGGGCTAATTTTTTGTAGGGTTTTGACGTCTTACATGCAACACAAAATACATTATCAATTTCTATTTTGATGGAAAGAAATGCATTTCATTTAGCTGATTTTTAAAAATGTGATCTGCCCCTAGTGCATATTGTTCAATTCTGGACTTTTTTAGTCAATAAAGTTAATATAAATCAATATATCATCAAGGTCTGAACTAGAATCATAAAAATATTAAACATATTCAGATACAACCACCTACTAAACATTTGAGTATAATGGATTATTTTTTTTGCGTGAACTAATTTTGTAAAAACACAAAAATTATTTTCAATACGAGGTTTATTTATCATTGATTGAATCGTGACTTATTTTGATTTTTTTCCTTAAGAACAGTTTTCGCACGTTGGTGCACTGATGTGGCGATGTAGAGGGTAAGATTTCTGGTCTCATAAATTATTCATCGTGTGATCTAGCCCCACTCAGGAAAGATTTTCAGTGTCAGTTGCATCAGCCCGGTATCACAGACAAATAGGTCGTAACACGAGATGAATTTTCCTCACTCGTAGGAAAAACGGTCGATTTAATTACAAAAATGCGCCATATCAGCGAGCGTGGCGTTAGTGAAAAGATTTTGACACAGAGCTAAATGCGTTACTTAGTTTCTGCACCCACCCGAAAACGTTACCGTCTTTTTAATTTCATGCAAACCAAAACAAATAAAATGGGCTGGAAATGTGAAACTCATTCTTGTTGAAGTGCCCAAGGCGGGAGTTGTTTACAACCACTTCTTAAGTTACAACACGATGCCGATCTGTGAGTAAGCACATAATAGGATGTTAGTACTTTGATTTATTCGGTGTATCGAATCTAACTAGATGTATGCAATGGATTAGAACTTGTTGGTCCCCGGAACTGCTGGAGAAATTGGCGGGGTGCAGGTGCTACGAAAACTAGAGATATGCTCAGACCATTTTCAATCAGGCTTGTGTTTAGTGATCAGTTTCAACCCAACAGGAGCTAAAACATTAAGTCGTGGAATTATGAATGATAGTAACTGTATATTTAGGTTTCGCAGGGTGTAGATCTGTATGATTCCAGCACATCGAGCATACTTTGCATTCAAGATAGAAGCAAATTTTACGTTGGTTTTTGTTAATGTAGTGTCATGGAATCGTATATGCTTTATCATCGCGGCGATTTTGTACTTACAAGAAGTAAAAGTAAACGCCAGCCTGGAAAATGAAGAAATCCCAGTAAAGTTCAGCCGGAATTGAACTGGAAATCTGGCTGGTTCCAGTTCGTACACGGGATCCAGTGGCACAACCGATTCTAACTACAATCGGTTGTGTCACTGGAGCAGGAATACGAACTGGAACCAGCCAGAATCCCGGTTCATTTCCGGCTGAGCTTAAATGGGATGTCTTGAAAGGTGTCCTTACACGATTATTAAAAGTGACATTTCTGCGCAGTATTGCTATTAATAACGCATTGTGTTAGGGTACCTGATATATGCGGGATTCTAAAAGAGCGACGGTAAAGAAGACTAAATAGAAACAAAAAACAATGAAACGACAACAAGGATTAATTTCCTCAAACAAAACAAAAACTGTTTCACCGTTGCTTAATTTCCCAAATATAGAACAATAAATAATAATTCATTCTTCAAATTTGTCCATTGCAATCATTATTTCATGCGAAGTCGTAGTATGTAACCTCGACAATTTTTCTATTTCGTTCTTCAAATTTAACAACTAAAAATAGTTCCACCTTTCATTTATTATCTTGCATTTCGCAAGCAGGGTGGGCACTATTAGAGCTTCAGTTTAAAAAAAAATGATGTGGTTGCGAGAATTACATTTTGTGCAATGTGTTCAACAGATGTCGCTAGTACATTGTGGGCAATGATTTTTTTAGAATTTTCTTCAAACTGTAACGTCTGCTTGTATGTGCCTGATACAATAGAAACCAAAAATTTGGGAAAGGAATTGTACTGCCAAGAATTTTTTTAGTTACATAGGTGTCAATATTCGTCACGCCGACACACGCCGGCGCGCCGCCGCCGATGGGGTCCAACGGCGTGACGCCGCCAACGCCGCCGCCGCCGGCCAAATATGTCGCTTACGCCGCCGCCGATTAAAAATGCATCGGCGCACACCTCTACTCGAAGCGAAAACGAGTGTGCGGAGGAAATAATGAAATTGAATTTGCACGTATTCTTTGTCCTAGACCGTTGTCTTATTTTCCTTTTTTGCAAAGTTCTGGTGCTTTAGAGAGTAGCATCGCTCTGCTTTCTCGTCATTTTCGCCTGATTTTGATAAACGAAAAAAAACATTTTGGACTCTGGCTGGGACCTTTTAGAAGCCATTCTGATCAGAGTTACACAAAATCACGACTATCACTTTTTCTTAACGCTCTTAACGCTCTCTACTTAGCGCAGGATACGCGAAACCGCTTCTAGCTTTTGAAAGAAAATTCCTAACCGCTGCTACTCTATCAGTCTCTCTCTCGACTGAGGACTACAATTTCGGTCGATTAAATTATGCTATGAAAATTGCACTTCCTTAAATTTCATCTAACGAGATCAATTTATTGTGAGGAATTTCGCTGCGTTCCAGTATGGCTTGCCTCTGGATCACTTACACTCTGATTTAATAGGCCCTACATGCCCACATATCATCAAATGTTGTTCCTTAGACATATCTTAATAGGTTTTAACAGGTGAACATAGCTCTAATCGCAAAAGAAAAATTGTTATCTGAATTTTTATATTGAAAAGAATTTCAGAACCAAGAAAAAATACTACTAATTTTTCTTGATTTTGATATACTTTTCTATATAAAAATCCAGTTGACAAATTTTCTGTTGCGATTAGAGCTATGTTCACCTGTTAAAACATGGAACAACATGTGATGATATGTGGGCATGTAGGGCCTATTAAATCAGAGTGTAAGTGATCTTACTATGGAAACACAGCAAAAACACGATTTTTGATTGGAGACACCTCTAAATCATGTCCAAATTGAGTCATTTTTGGCGAAACTTCTTAAATTCTCACGTAGAACAAAAATCTGGGCTGACCCATATATATTTCAAAACTTTTTCAAAATGTGGAGAGGTCTAATGTACATGGCCAGATAGATAGTTTTTAACTGGGACGGGACGTGTGGATACGAAAAAACCTAATGTCACTTGCAGCCAGGGGGAGCTGTCAAATGCAGCCAAAGGGAACCGTCAAATGCAGTCAGGGGGAACTGTCAAATGTAGCCAGTCCATTTAAAATATGTGAGGAAGAAAGAGTGGCTATGCAAGACAAGAGATAAAATGAACAGAAAAAAAAACATCTATCCACATGTTCTGTTCCAGGATTTTAATAGAGAACATGAAAATACGATTTGTTTGCATTGGGCAGTAGGCCTTTTTCAAATGTTTGGCTAAAAATTCCTTACTTCTTCATTGAATCATGTACAAGAAAAGTAAAAATGTTACATTTAACGGAACAATGTATGATGCCGACATCAAATAAAAAATTATAGCTGAGCGACCTTGTTTGGAAAGTGTTAACATTTGGCAGCGAACCAGACCAAGTTTCTCATACTATGATCGAATCAACAAAAATTCCAAGACCATGTAAACAATATCTCTGAACTGTCAAAAAAGTGAGGTTAAACATTATCATACAATGTTCTTCACCGCGAGGTTCACTTTAGTTTGTTTACATAACCAATGAACTTTGTACCGCGACTCACCACTTCATTTGCCGCGTTGCCAGGAACTCAAGCAAAAATATACAAAACAGTGTTGCTCAAACACACATTTTGAGTCCCACCATTCTTGCAAAGGTGAAAAACATACTCAACATTCTTGCATTTTTAAAATTTAAAAAAATCATTAAAAAATCACGATAGCTCTAAAAAGTCTCATTTCAGCAGAAATATTCTTAAAAATGTGTAGTCTTTTGAATAAAAATAAGAAAAAAGGGGGTTAGGTCGGACGAGAAAGGTAAGACCTTTCTCGTCAAAAAATTTTATATGATAGGATGCTTCCTTTTTTATCCACAATTCGTTACTGCCGATTGCCGCGATGATTTGGTACCTCTAACTATTGAAAAAATCAAAAATAGTGCAAGCTGCTCATTTAACCCCATATTCTGAATACCTATCTTGCCTTGTTTCCCCGTATTTTTACACCATTTGGATGAATTTCCTGTGGGGAATACTAAAAGGATGCCAGATCTGCATATATATTAGTAAATCTGCAGATTTTGCATTTTCACTGCAGATGTTTTGCAGATTACAAATATTTAGCAGAACAAAGCCTATGCCAGCCAATTTATACACAAGCCTTCAACATTTTTGATCATTTAAAATATATACATACTACATGTCAAATTTTTTGAAGATTTTTGTAGCAATATGCAGACTTTTATATTTTCACTGCAGGCTATTGTTTAAATAGACCTGGCATCACTGATGCTGAAATGATTCATTCATACACCTGTCAAAAACATAGAGCATTGCATGAAAATGTATAACCTCACTTTTCTGACAGTTCAGTGTGCTTGTTTACCTAAGACTTGTTTACATGGACTTTTAAAATTTACATTACTTGAATACTTTCTATGCTCTTTGAAAGACTATCAACTCAAGAGGGATGAGGATTGGAACAATGGGAACCTGGTGCCACATTATGCAACCAATTCAAATCGACCTTTTCACACAAGCTTGAATACAATAAACCTTTCGTTTCGAGATGCGTAATGTCACCCCTGGTTCATACATTGACCAATCGGCGCTGGATGCAAAACCCGGTGTCATATGCTGAATCGTAAGATCAAGCATTGGGCTATAAAACGATTGCTTTCTGGATGATGGATAAGGATTTGTACACATTTGTTTGTTTGCTCGTGGGTTAAGTCCTAACAAGATGATCCGATTTATTACTCATTTTTAGGTGGTGAAGTTTACCTGAACTTTTTAGGTAACGAATTCGGTCGATGATAAGTTGTTGAAATTATCGTTCAATGCCCATACCGAAAAACGTTTCCATTGGTCAGAATGCCTACCAGCGTATGATAGCTGCAAACATGAGGACAACAAGGTTATCGCTTTCGAATGGAACAATTATTTATTATTCGTGTTCAAGTTCCATTACAGCAAAAGTTTCGTCGATTGACGATTATCGCATTGTCGTTGATTTAGCCGGCAAATGCAAAACAGCGCTCGGCACTGACGATAAGGAGTAAGAAGGATTTGATAGGAGTGATAAGAATGCAGAGCATTATACATTCTGGAAGAATATCAGGGAGGAGAAATTATAAGCAAATTTATATTACAGTAGGATTCCGTTTTTGGCAACAATTTTATTTTTTTCAGTTGCCAAAACCGGAACCGTGCCAAAAATGGAACCTTATTTTTAAAGTTTAGATTTTCAATTAACAATTTCAAAAATGTTTCAAGGCTGTTTAGTCATATGTGAAACGGAATGAGATGAAAGAAAAAAATAAGCAAATTCAATTTTCTTCATGTTTTTATCAAATTCAGACGTCGTACGGTGGGGCAGAATGCTACTTTCGACGCTTAAAACCTCTAGCGCCTTGGGTATATATCCTGGAAGATTAGTGTCTTTAGCAAAGTATCTTAGATGAAAATGATAATTATTTTGACAACTTTGGTTTTGATCTAGATAAGTAGAAACTGATCTAGATCAGTTCTATCTTTTGACAGAGGTGTTCTATCAAAAAACTTTCTTCAGCAAAGTTGTTTGTTTGATATTTTTAACACATATACTAAAGACATCTATACTTTATAACTTATGTAGATGGCTCATTAACATTTTTTATGAAAAATATATCTAGAAGTAAATGTTTTATTCCTAAATCTTCGAAAATATACAATAATAAAGAAAAGCTTCAAAGTGTGATAAATGTTATCATGACATTCGCTCCTGGGATCGTTATCTTTTCTTTCGTGAATATTAATGAACAATTTTATTTAAAAACACAGCTCTTTTAAAAAATAAACAGATTTTGTTCTCTATAACTAACCAATCGTCGATCTTCCAGATGGAATTGATAGATTGAAAATCAAACTGCAATGTTTTAAGATAGTTAGGTTTGAAGAAAACCTGTATAAATCACTTGCAACTATCCAAACAAAAGGGATTGAAACAAAAGAGATTATAACTGCTAGAGGTCGCATGCCGCTGTTAACACTGATAATTTATCATCTCGCTCTTACATATGCTAGGCCCATTAGTTTGACACATATTGCCCGGGTACACACATGTCCAAGTAATGGGATACAATATGCTAGAGCGAGACCCCAGTCCGTGAATACTCGGAGACAGTAGCGCTTTGTTCCCTCTAGTAGTTATAATCTCTTTTCTTGAAACATCAGTGCTACGGTGAAAATGTGCTCCAATAAAAGTTCCAAAAATCTCTAGAACAATGCATTTGCGAGAAATTAACACATCAGAAGATAATATAAGCAACACTGTTTTTATAAAATCTTTAAAAAAAATCATAACAAATTAACCATTATAAATAGCCTTGTTTATTCAGCAAACTTGCTTCTATTCATTTGTGTTATTATATTGTAGGGCATTGCGCAGGTAAGGAGTAGAAAGTGTAATTTAAGTGTTTAAACGCGCGTAATAATTGTAAAAAAGATGATAAATGTGTTGATGCATAATAGGGGTTTTGGATGCAAGTGAGGAATCGAAGAAAGTGGGATTTCTGCCGGAGAAAGGGGCGCAAGTGGTGAAAAACTCTGATCCAAAGTCAGCCATCATTTTGTTTTATTTCTCGCTGATTTTATTCCAAAGAAACTATAGTGAGCGAGAGTGTTTCCGGCTCTATTGAGTTGCTTGACTCATACTGATGCAATATGTTTGAATGGATATGCATATGAAATTCGAGTGTGTGCGTGAGTGTTTACCACCACTTGATGTATTGCAATCACGCTTCTGCTCGAACAAGTGTAACTGGAGCTATATGAAGCGAAATTGAGAATCAAAGAGAAAATGACACATCTTATTACGACTGGACGGGCACGGGTCGGTGGCGCAAGATGTCATTTGATGAGATAAGGAAGGGTAAGACAAAAAAGGCGGAAAGGTAAGCGATAATTTTTGATGAAGACCGTGAAGCTTGCAGGAGGATCAGCATGTACAAAATGCGGTGGCATGCGTTGGAATAAGTATAAATAATTTTACCGATAGTGTAATTGAGTTGCGACAACGACTATCTGGTAAAAGTTTCGAGGGCACCAACAAGAAGATTCTATTTAGCCGTTGCGTTATTTTGAGATGCTATGTATGTGTATCTTTGGCCTTGCAGAGACTATGATATGTATTGGTGCGATCTATACTTGAGAGGAAGCGGTGTCTGCTGTAGAGCAGTGATTGGCGGTGCGGTTTCGGACGAGCAAATCTCGCGTGTTTTTTGAGAGGGGGCAATGGGCGTGCTGTCGGGATGCGTTTTGGGAGGGAATTCTGGATGGACCGTTGATCGCCGATTATAAATCACAACAGCAGACGAAAGAGAAAACTTTTCTCTTTCATAAAATGTTAACATCTATTCTCGGCGAGCTACGGTTTGTCTGGAGTTTTCTCTCGGGGTGGGTTTTGGAAGCGTGCTTGTTGGCCGTTTACAGGAAACACATCCATATATTCAAGAGTTCGTTTGTAGTGACACTGGTGGATCGTCGTTCGATTGTTGACGGTTATCGTCGATCTCACATACACTCTGTCCTGTTCTATCTCACACAGGTCAAGGTTGCCAACTATTAGGACGCGCTATAGGGCAGTTGTCAGAAGGGCATTACTCGCAAACCACAATGATTACTTTTCTTACTTTTCGGATGACGGTTTGTCGGGGGCTCTTCTCAAAGGAAGTGAAAACGCTTTGCATTATCCCTGTTTATCTCTGATTACTCGCGCATTTTTCACCTAAAACCTACATATATGTAAAATTTCGGTTTATAAGTAGGGGATTTCATATTTTGGCATCCTTGATAGCGATCCGTCAACGTTCCCTCTCTCTCTTTCGCTCTTGTGTGACATGCAATAAGGTAGTATCCTATACTTCTATACCGCACATTAGAATATATGCACTCACTCTGATTTTTTGATCGGATTGTACTTCCATCGAGCTTATTTAGAACTGAACAAATGATTGAGAACCAACGGTATGTTTGCATTTGCTTAAGTTTGTGATTAGTTTTTAAAGTGATTTCTGGAGCTTTTGTTCAGAACGACGTGTCTGCAATGAGAGACTCTCTTTGTTTGCTTTCTCTTTCGATCTTTGCGGCGTTGCTGTAGCATTTTACAATACAGATCGAAAGAATGTGGTTTTGACTAACATATTATGCAAAGAGTTGAGGTATAAATGTTAAAGCGGCCGAATTATTAACGGAATGGGGGGGGGGGGGGGGGTGAGGGTCGCTCATTGAAGGGAAGAATTTACAGTACAGCGCCTGTGGGTCCGGATGAGCACTGCTCTCAATTTTTTTTTTTGTTATTTTTGCTGTCTCTTGATACGATTGCCGAGAATTACACACACACACACACACACACACACTTAACGATTTTTCCCAAAGAGAGCGATAGAAATTCCTTTCGTTATCAGATCAACTAGACTTGTGTAATATATTGGATAGCATGCAGAATGCAAATACAAAAGTACTTATTGTACGACTTTTTCATATTTGCTTGCATTTATACTCTCTTTTAAAAAAAAATATTCTGCAAGCGGGATTTCTAGATGCAATATGCTTCCAAAGTGATTGTAGTTGGGACCGGTATCAGTCAGAGAGTAATTGGTTAGCACAATGTCGCGCAAGGATGTTGATAGCATGAGGGATAACAACTAGTATTGAGTTGACCCACCTCAAACCCATATACATTTTTTGTAGTGTGAAGGGTTTACGAGCAGATATCTTTCGATGATATTTTCCACTAACGAGAGATTCCTTCAATCTTACCTCACTTCCGTGTATGCCAATTTTTCTCTAACAAATCCAAAGGCCTCTTCTTCACAAATATCTTGCAGGCTTGCTTAAATTCTCCTAAGTTATTAGCCTGCTTGGCGTATTCTGGTAATGCGTTGAAAAAATTGCAGCCTCTATAAAATAAGGAGTTCTGCGTACAAGATTTCTTAGGGCTCAACAATCTCAGATTCTATACAGGTGTGATAATACTATTGATCTTTGGTTCGATTTCTGTAAATTTACGACGTAGTAAGATGCGATATCCATGTATTTTGTTCTATTTTTTCGGTTTCTGATATATTCAATTATGCTGTTCACCCACATTGCATTATGGTAGGGGAAGTACGCCAATATTGTGTCAATCTCTGTGTGGTTCACTTGATCTGGCCGAGTGCGGTGTAGCGAGCTGTATGATGGATATGATTATGCTCATGATCATGGTTGAGCTAAATGAGTGATCTGGTTTCTTTACCTTCTTATTATCTTTCAGTAATGGGAAGTCAAGTGTGCAGTTGGCATAATCACCAACAGCGCGCGTGAAATTAACAGTGTGTTCGTCATGTAATGTTTATTTTTCTTGGTACTTAGTAGATGCATACTTGAAATCACTCGGGATACTTTCGTGTTCATTTCGCGAATAAAACTGACACTGCTCGCTGTCGCCTCGGTTTGTTTATTATCATCAATGCAATTCGTCGAGTCATAACATAATATCGCGCGCGGATACTTGTTGTAAAAGTTTTGTCAAATTATTCATTGATTTTGGGAAAAAGTATATAAAAATTACTATTATCACTAAGACACTAAGATTCTTCACAACTTCGGCTCGGTTGAAAACTATTCGATCAATTAAATTTAAGCGTCACTCCCGATAGCCGGCTGTCCGGAGTTTAAGCTACACATTTTACACAGTGAGAATTCTTGGATTAATACTACAAACGATAAAAAATTCTGAACATTCTCGGCAGCCGGCTGCCCAGAGCAATTATAACACGATAACAAATCTGAGAGTTGCATAGATTGTATCACTCATCAAGGTGAATCCAGATTTATGTAACTAATTATCCCACCCCACTAACAAAACTCTTTCCCGTGACATCCGTGGAGATGCAGAGGTATACACGGTCTCCAAAACAACGGTTGTCACACTAACAATCCCTTCCTTCCCCGATGACTGTAAGGACGTGGCCGGCGCCGTTATTGACACTTCCAAATTTAGAATTTTCGAAACGTGCACATTGAGGATGGATAGCTACACCCCGGCCCCATTCTTTGATTCTCTGTGCAATTTCGCTTGTTCTGGTCAATCACGGAGGAGCAACTACGAATTGTATGGTCATCATGCTCATGCTCATGCTCATGTAGGGCATTGCGCAGGTAAACTTCATGCATCTAAACAGTCGATACTTTGAACACCTCAACCACAAGGACCACCCAAATTCCATTCATTTGAAAAAAATCGCCAAAAAACTAGCAAATTTGCCAAAGACATCATAAAGCTAAACCAAACTATTTTGGGGGCCATCAGTTTTGTATTCCTAAATACGGCTTTGGGACGCATCATGGTCAGCTTTCGATATGTACTGAAAATTTAGTGCCAAGTTTTGTATTGACGTCGAAATAATCCAAAAAGAAAGAGGCTCGCAATGTTACTAAGGTTCTATAGAAAATTTCCTCCAGAACTAGTCTTATTATGCAGTGTATTCCTCCGTATTTGACTCTTAAAATGCACAGACTCTGGGTCTTACTATACAAATTGATTTCGTCAGTAGTTACCAGTCATATTATACATAAATAATATATCTCTATACTTATTGTGATCATTAAACACATTAACTTAGTATGAAATATAGGTAACACTTAAATGCATAACACTGTTTTAAATCAACATTGCGAAAAACAACTCAAAATTATCACAGTAATGTATTGAAACTATGAGATAGTTTTAACGAAATTTTAAAAAAATTATTTGCGCCTTAGAGGGTTAATATGACTCCCATGTTTGGAAATAAAGTCAAATGTGATGTCAATTGACACAAAAAATATCTATTGCACATTTTTAAGACCAAAATGGGAGCATGCCAATAACGGAACGTGCCAAAAACGGAATCTTACTGTATATCCCGAGTTGCCATCATTTTTGCACCTCAATAAAGCTTTCTGCAACTGCTGTCGTGTTCAAATTGGCAGGAAATAACTAGGCAGCGAATGATAAATTGCATAGCCAATTTATTTACTTTTTCGGAAGGATAAGTAATTAGTATGTTGTGAATATATATGTGTCGCCGGTGCCGTGTGTTATGGTGGTACCGGACGGAACCGTTGGTCAGCAGACCGTCCTTATCGTACTGGTCATAGATGCGACTGAGGACTACAATTTCGGTCGACTAAATTATGCTATGAAAATTGTACTTCCTGGAATTTCACCTAACGAGATCAATTCATTGTGAGGAATTTCGCTGCGTTCCAATATTGCTTGCCTCTGTAGGTGACGATGTGCGTGGATTCACTTCGGCAGCCAGGTCTTATGTTTTGGGTAATTTTGCTATCTTATTCTGCTGAATAAATCATCTGGCTAAAGCCTCTACGTTATACTACGGTCACTTTAAAAACGCATTGCTATTTAATCTTGTAGCTCTTGGCAAGTCAGTCCTGGCACTGTTCTCGACTAATCCTGGCACTATACCGCTGACGTCGCACTTGTTACGGTGATCAAACTTGGCGAGAGCGGCAGTGGTTTCGTCAGAATTGTTCACTCGACAAGCAGGAAGTGCAAGGACTCTGCTACTTATGCGTGAGCCCCTCATTGAAACCTTCGTCCTGTCGGAGTGTTAGCTTCGTCCGATACCGGAGCGTATTGCTGAACCTAGCAGTCTGCTACTGGTGCTGCTTCCTTCGAATCGGAATCGCTGAATATTCCCGTTAGCCGAATGTCCAACGTGGCCGAAGGCAAACCGATTGCAGCAACACCACCAACCGTAGCTGAAATTTTGGCCTTTAATCCAAGTCCCTGCCATTGACATAGCGACAGACGAGTGCGGTGCAGGTTGGACCATCGGATGACTCGGTGCCGGACAGGGCGAAACAGCTGTAACAGGAGCGGACCTAGTATGGGGTGTAAAGGTCATCAATTGCCATAGATCACCGAAATGCTCTGCGACTAACATTGTGAACAAAACAAATCAAACGAAATTGATCGCAACAACGATAAAATAATCTAAATTCTACCCAAACATTTGAAAATGAGAAAAAGGCAAAAGAAGTTTTGGTCGAATTCATTATAATTCTATTTAAAAATTGAATACTGTTTTATTTAGTTTGATTGCGCATATTGTTTACATCAGACACACCCCTTAATTCATTGAGTACGTGTTTCACTGCCTTTATAATTCTTTTGGAATCAGTTACAATAATCCTTTATAATCATTTTATAATAAGTGTATTGCTAGTTAGGACTTTTATATCAACCGGGCTCTTTTATAATTTGTTATAAAATCATTAGCAAAATTCTTCATAATCCATCGTTGCGTTATGTTTATGCACATGGTCAGATAGATAGTTTTTAACTGGGACGGAACGTGTGGATACGAAAAAACCTAATGTCAATTGTAGCCAGGGGGAGCTGTCAAATGCAGCCGAAGGGAACCGTCAAATGCAGTCAGGGGGAACTGTCAAATGTAACCAGTCCATTTAAAATATGTGAGGAAGAAAGAGTGGCTATGCAAGACAAGAGATAAAATGAACAGAAAAAGAAAACATCTATCCACAGGTTCTGTCCCAGGATTTTAATAGAGAACATCAAAATTCGATTTGTTTGCATTTGGCAGTAGACCTTTTTCAAATGTTTGGCTAGAAATTCCTTGCTTCTTCAATGAATCATGTACAAGTAAAGTAAAAATGTTAAATTTAACGGAACAATGTATGATGCCGATATCAATTAAAAAATACAACTGAGCGACCTTGTTGGGAAAGTGTTAACATTTGGCAGCGAACCAAACCAAGTTTCTCATACTATGATCGAATCAACAAAAATTCCAAGATCATGTAAACAATCTCTTTGAACTGTCAAAAAAGTGAGGTTAAACATTACCATGCAACGTTCTCCACCGAGAGGTTCACTTTAGTTTGTTTACATAACCAATGAACTTTGTACCGCGGCTCACCACTTCATTTGCCGCGTTGCCAGGAAGCCAAGCAAAAATATACAAATCAGTGCTTCCCAAACACATATTTTGAGTCCCACCATTCTTGCAAAGGTGAAAAAAATACTCAACATTCTTGCATTTTTCAAATTTAAAAAAATCATTAAAAAATCACGATAGCTCTAAAAAGTCTCATTTCAGCAGAAATATTCTTAAAAATGTGTAGTCTTTTGAATAAAAATAAGAAAAAAGGGGGTTAGGTCGGACGAGAAAGGTCTATTAACTATCGGTCGAATCAAAAATTGATCGGATGTAATCGTCTAGGAACAACGGTGTTCGTTTCTCACGCTTTGGTCGTTCCGACATTTTCAATCGCGGCTCATCTGTTTTTTGGCCATCTGCGTTAAATGCGGTAGTGTAGTTTTGTGCATCACGCCATGGTTTGACTTTTTTAGTTTGTGATACGTGTCGCTTGGATACCTTCCCATATTCATTCCTAAGAATAAGGCTGCCATTCCGTTCCTCCATGACCGTGTTCCTGGTTGGGGAGAAACGAGAATCACCTTTTGAACGGTTGTGCCGTTCAACTACGACTTCGTCTCCCGGCTTAACCCTGCAATGGCGAGCACCACGACGAGCATCTTCACGCTGTTTGCTGGCAAGTTTGGCTTCACGGTCTCTGCGTTGCAAAAGATCCTCATCAAAACCGGATTTTTCATGCTGAAGCAAAGGCAATCCGCGTTTGATTTTACGCCCGTACATCACTTCTTCGGGTGGAATTTTAGTAATGCTGTGGGCGGCCGCATTGTGAGCGTTCCCTGCTTTTCTCAATTATTCGACGTAACTTGTTTTATCCGTTGTGGCCACTGCCATAGCCTTGTTAATCAATTTCATATAACATTCGGCTAATCCGTTTTGCTGCGGAAATAGTGGTGTCGAAAAGATCGTAGAAATGCCTCGTTGTTTGCAATAGTTTGCGAAATCTTGACCGTTGAATGGAGGTCCATTATCCGTTTTAATGGTCTTTGGGAAACCTTCTTTCTCGAAGACCTCATCGAGGATTTTTTTAGTGTGCTCAAAACTGGTTGATTTCACAGGTTTTGCTATGACGTATCGAGATTTGTAGTCGACTACTACTAGAATGAGAATCCCTCCGAGCTTGACGTAGGGGCCATTGAAATCGAGTGCTACGGTATCCCAGGCAGTTTTTGGGATAAACACCCTTTCCATTGGCGTCGTCTTTTCCGGTTTGCCGTCGACACAACATGTTTTACACGATTCAACCCAGGTGGTTATGTCTTTAGGCAGTCCTGGCCACCACACGCGTTGCCGCATTATACTCTTCATTTTTGCGGTTGACGGGTGTCCCTCGTGTGCTACCTCCAAGGCATGTGTCTGAAGTGTTTTGGGTACTACTGCACAGCCGGTTTTAATAACCATACCATTCCGAACGGATAGATCCTTTTCAACCGTGTGGTACCTTCGCAAGTATTTAGGCCATACTCCTGATTCTAATGCACAGATTACCTTTTGCAGAGTTTCGTCCTGATCTGTAGCGTTCTTAATTTCTTCCTCGGTTAGGAATTCTACTGAATTTGCTTCGAGAGTTGCCAATTCCCATGGACTGTTTTCCTCATAAAACGCTGCATCTTTACCATTGTAGAGCCTAGATGGTGGATCGGCGATATTCTCAACTCCACGGACATATTCGATATCGTATCGATATGGGCTTAACCTGAGAGCCCATCCATCAGCACGTGTTAAAGCACGCCTTGAATCCTCTTTTGATCTATTGAGAATAAAAGCTACCCCCTGCGCATCTGTTCGTAGCGTGAAGTGTCTGCCAAGCAGGAAGTAGGAAAAGTGTTCCACTGCCCAGACCGCTCCCAATGCTTCCCGTTGATTCTGGGCGTACTTTTTTTCGGTAGAAGTTAGGGACTTTGAAACGAAACTTATTATGCGAGGTGCAAGATTCGATCCTTCTTGCACAAGAACGGCTCCCAACGTGACGGGGGAGGCGTCTGTGTAGAGTATTGTTTTATCTTGCTCTGAGAAGAATCCTAGCGATAGCGTGCAATTAATAATTTTCTGTTTGACCGTCTCAAAGGCTTTTGCCTGCTCCGGTCCCCATGACCATTGTTTGGAGGTCGTTGCAGCCCATAATTGGACTAGAGATGTCGGCGAAGTTTTTCAAATATGAACTGAGATATGAGGCCACTCCTAAAAAACTTCGTAGTTCTGACAATGATGTGGGCTCTCTGAAGTTACGTACGCTCTTTATTTTCTCGTTGTCGATATGGAATCCTCTTTCATCGAGCTTATGGCCTATAAACTGTATACTGGTCTTATCGAACTCGCACTTGGCTGTGTTTAAAGTCAAATTGTTTAGGCTCAAGATTTCCAATACCTTCGCAACGTTTACTTTAAGTCCTTCTAAAGTATCTGAAAAGATTAGAAAATCATCGATGTATACGATTACACGATCGCAAACATCTTTTAGGATCCTGGTCATTTCGCGCTGGAATATTTCTGGCGCGCAGTTTACACCAAACATGAGTCTAGTGAACCTGTACATGCCATCTTCCGTCAAGAAAGTGGTCAAATCTCGTGATTCTTCGGACAGTTCTAAGTGGTAAAAAGCATTTTTCAGGTCAAGCTTCGTAAAATATCTCGCTCCGTAAAGCTTGACCCTCATCTCTTCGAGTAGAGGCAATCTGACATATTCACGAATAATCGCTCGATTGGGGGCGCGCATGTTTATCACTAGGCGGAAGTCATTTCTTCCTTTGGCCACTGCGGACATGCCACTTATCCAACTAGGAGCAGATGTAACTTTCTCAATTATTCCTTGCGTTTCCATTTCTTGTAGCCTATGCCGCGCCGCTTCTCTGTAAAAATCGAATAGGTGTAATTAAAAGGCGGCTGTGTTATCAACGTTTCTATGTTGCTATGGTTACTGAATTATTTATGCTAATATTACAACATATTGTGTATTTTGTTGTCATTTCTTACCTGTACGCTGCTGGTACATTATAATATGCGCTTTTAACGGGTGGAACGGTTTTATCAATGCTAAAGTGGACCTTTACTCGTGGCATTTTTGGAAAATGGTTTTCGTTCTGCAGTATCTCACACTGGTTGATTATGTTTCCAACGTGTAACAGTCCTATATCACTTGACGTCGCCCGCCCAAGCAATGACCTTGTTCCTTTTGGTACAACGTGGAAAACTGCGATAATACCTGGCATAGTGGATCCATTAACTACAACCTCCGCTTTGATTGTACACTCGACGCCCATTGGTTTGAGGGATCCATACGCATGCAATTTCCTGTCGGGCACTCCAAGGACTTCTAGTTTGGCTGCTCCCGATCGGACATCTCGCTTTAATTGAGTCCAGTCATTGTCTCCAATAACGTTAACGTCCGCACCTGAGTCAATGAGGAACCGAATGGGGGTGGATGACCCAATGGTGCAAGCAAATACGACGTCCTCAAGTGAGAGGGCATTGACCAGCTAAGTTAGGACGATAGTTGATATAAAACAGCTTTAGTAGTTTTGGTCTATCATGTGTTTTTTTTATTATTTCAGATATCACTTCATGACTATAAAAGAATTTGGGGAATAGATGTTAATTAAATAATACCTGCTTATCATTATGACGGATTGCAAACCGATGCTATTTATATGGATCTATCTGCGGCCTTCGACAAAATCAACCATGACATCGCAATAGCAAAGCTGGACAAACTCGGCATTCATGGACAACTTCTGCGCTGGTTTCGTTCCTACCTCGATGGAAGGCAACTCCAAATCAGCATTAAGGACTGTCTATCTGCACCATTCTTCGCTACATCCGGCATACCACAAGGAAGCCATCTCGGTCCAGTAATATTCCTCCTCTACTTTAATGACGTCAATTTCACATTACAAGGACCCCGCCTTTCTTTCGCCGACGACATGAAAATTTTTCAACAAATACGGGATAAAACCGATGCCGAGCTTCTTCAGAGGGATCTGGACAGCTTTAGCACGTGGTGTGATCAAAACAGAATGGTTTTAAACCCGAGCAAATGCTCAATCGTTACGTTCACGCGGAAACGCCAACCGACTCAGTTTAACTACCATTTCTTCGGCTCGAGCATTCCAAGACACTCTCACATCAAAGATCTCGGAGTCATCATGGATTCGGCATTAACATTCAAACCACATACGTCATACATCGTGGATAAGTCATCACGACAGCTTGGGTTCATCTTCCGAATAGCGAAAAACTTCAGGGACGTATATTGTCTTAAATCGCTTTACTGCGCGTTGGTCCGCTCAACATTAGAATATTGTTCAGCTGTTTGGAATCCGTACTACCAGAACGATATTGACAGAATCGAGGCTGTCCAACGCAGGTTCATACGCTTCGCCCTTCGTCATCTCCCATGGCGAAACAGATTTCAGCTGCCGAGCTATGAAAACCGTTGCCAGCTTATACACCTCGATACACTCAGCATTCGGAGGGACTGCTCTCGAGCCCTGTTCGTCTCGGACTTACTCTCTGCCAGAGTGGATTGCCCTACAATCCTCGGACGTCTGGATCTTCAAGCCCGCGTTCGAGCTCTACGTAATAACTCCCTTCTGCGAGTTCCGTTCAGGAGAACCAACTATGGTTGCCAGAGCGCTGTAACCGGACTCCAACGAATTTTTAACAGTGTGGTGACGGCCTTCGACTTCAACCGGACGCGGAATGCTATAAAAGCGAAAATGTTGTCAATTTTAAAATGTAATTAATTTAAGCAACCACCATTGGGGCCAAAGGGCTTGTTGGTGAAGGTAATAAACATAAACATAAACATCTGGCACGTCGGATTTGTCCGGGGATCTGTCGTGGCTCTGCCTGCTCTGCATAACGTTGATTTGTTTCTGTCGACAGGTCGCCGCATAGTGGCCTCGTTTACCGCATTTGTTACAGTTACGACTTAGTGCTGGACATTGTCCGTTTCTGTGATTGAAAAGAGAACATCGGGTGCATTTCAAACGCCGTCCTTGTAATCGCCGGTTAGATTCATCATTGCGGTGATACTTTGAGGGTTGTCTACTGCCTTTATCACCTACGCTTCGACGCTTACGATTCGGTTGGTCGTATCTTCTTCGCTTCTGAGCTCCAAAACGCTGGATTCGTCTCGCTGTCTGCTTTTGGACTCGAAGGCTTCGTTCCGCGTCGCTGACTGAACAATGAAGTTCGTATCGTGACCATATGTCCTAGCTTGTTTCACCAGTTCTCGGTTTCTGAGGCCCGTCAAGACCTCGGTCGCCAGATGGCAGCGTGAGTGGGACAACTCCTCGAAAGGTAGGTGGACTCACCGGCTGATACCTAGCATATCGAGCTGGGTGGGAAGACCCCATGGGGAAGTTCACTTCCACCTGACACAATTCCTGTCAGGCCATGGCTGTTTCCGTCAGGACCTCCACAGGTTCGGGCACGCGGAGGTCCCAGTCTGCCCGGACTGCCCAGGTGTAGATGAAACTGCCGAACACATACTGTTCGTATGTCATCGGTTCGACGTCGAAAGAAGAGCAATGCTTGACGTCTGTGGCTGGGACACAACCCCTGATACCCTTATTCAGCGGATGTGTCAATCGGTGGAGAAGTGGAACGCAGTCTCGGCTGCTACCATCCAGATTGCCAGTAGGCTACAGGTAATCTGGCGAACCGAGCAACAGACGACGGGCACGGCTAACTAGTGATTGGTTAGCTGGAGCGAAAAAGGCCAAGCGCAAAACAAGAGAGTGAATGGTCTGTTCATGCCGAGGCAGGTTGGCGCAGCGAATGGCAACCGCGTAAGGGGTAAACCCAGCCACCCCGAAGCAAGACAGAAGAGTGAGTGTATAGGCGTTTAAGTGGACTGCCTCATGCCAAGATGGGAGGGTCGTAGCGTAGTATGTTGGAACTAAGCTATCGATGCCTCATGGCGTGGCAGAGGAGTGAAAGGGTGAGCATCCAAGTCAGTCTCACACTGCATGTTAAGGGTGAGCATAAAAGTCAGCCTCACAGGTTGGTAGAGGCTAGCACAAAAGTCAGCCTAGCAAGGAATGAAAGAAGTGGGGCCTAAGATAAATGTCCCACATGGGATGCCAGGGGGAGTGACAAAGGTACAATAGAGTGGCACGATTGAGAGTGAATCAGGTGATAGGGTGAGCACCCAAGTCAGCCTCACATGGTATGGGTAGGGCGAGCACAAAAGTAAGCCTAGCAAGGAATGAGTAAGGTGAGCACACAAGTCAGCCTCGCATGGAACGTAAAAGGTGAGCACAAAAGTCAGCCTCATGTGGGAGTGTTTGAGAATGAATCAAAGTGCGATTGAGAGAGCACCCAAGTAAGCCTCATACAGGATGTATGAACGCGTGAGTGAGAGTGAATGAGTACATTCAGTACAGCCATCCCCCCAGAAGTAATACCGAGAGGTAGTTCCTGGGAGGAATGATGGCGGAGCCCAATGTAGTTTAGTCGGTATTAATGGCTGGCCACCATTCGAGTCCGACTCGCCCCAGTGCACCCCGTGCGGTAGATTGGACCCTACCAATAGCACGTGTACTGGGCTAGGACATAAAGGTCTTCTCCATTGCAAAAAAAAAGACTAACTACTTCAAAAGTTATAGTTAAAAAACTGACTTTTTCAGAAACACCCTAGGTTAAAGAAGAAAAATAATTATAGCATGAAAACCGATAATGCTATAACTTTGATGCATTTGAAAATGTTACTTGAAAAACATTTTTATACAACTTTGCTGAAGTAAGTACCTTGCTACCCCATTTAGCTCGAAAAATATTTTTTCGAAAAGAATGTTCGAGAGGACCACCCTAGTTACATTTTACTTTAAAAGAAAGCCAATTTAATTTCCAAAAATATTCTCTCAGACAAAATTTCTCTAAAATGAACGGATTGGGAGTTATTGATTTTTGTACCGAAAAACCGCCCTTGTGACCCATAGTGGCTTGGGGTGAACGGAGGACAGTACAATACCGAGAAGCAGGGCCGCAGAGAGAAAATACGGGCCCGGGGGGTCCAACGTACGGGCCCCCACCACTGTGTATTGCCTGAGTACAAAAAAAGTTAATGTTTGAAATTCATTACTTTGGGAGTTTTTTTTAAATACCTTTTCGACAGTTTTGGTGACTTTGAAAAGCGTCATTTTTGTCAATAGTATTTATAAAAGTACGGAAATGGAAAGATTATAAATGTAGTTATTACAAAAATTAAAAATATCTAAACGGCGATCAACGGCAATAGATAAAAGAAAAACAACAGGAAAACTAAATATTAAAGGAATGTAAAAAAGGGCTACAAACAACAAAATCAAACAAATAAACAAATTAATGTCAATTGTCAAAAAATGTTTAATCTAGAAAAACCAAAATAAAATCTATAAAAAATTGATAAAAGAAAACAGGTAACTAGAAAAAACATATTCGAACATTATTGAACAAATGTTGAAAATAATGAAATATCGATAAGAAAGTAGGAAAAATTTAAAGAATAAATAAAAATGAAAGAAAAACTACTAAAAAGAATACAAACATTAATATAAAAAATGCATAAAACTGAAAAACTCGATAAATCAAGAATAATAAAATTTATTTAACATTTAAAACAAAACATATTTAAAGCAATAGAAAAAGTAAATAGAACGTTCAGAATGCAAAAAATTACAGGAGTGTATATAAAAGACAAGAATAAAATAACCATAGAGAAATTAAAATAAATGGACGAACCGGAAAATTTTGAAAAACTGGAAAAGTGGAATGATGAAAAGACAAAAAGTAAAGAAAATTGGATAATGAACAAAAACGGAGCAAACATACAAAATGAAAAACAAAGATAGTAGGGTAAAGCCAACTTGGTATACTATAGAAACACAAAAAATGGAGAAATTAACACTAAGAAAATGAATAAAATGGATTAAATTATTTAAAGAATAGAAAAACACTAGAAATGAAATTTGAAATAAATTAAAATAACGAACTAAATGTAAAATCAAGGAAAAGTGCGCATAGTGTTAAAAAAGATCAAATGTTTTTTTAAGAAAATAAAAAAAAATCAATATAAACGTACAAGAAAATGGTCAACAGAAAAAGTACTTTCAAAATAGATTAAATGGAAACAATGAAGAAATAACAATAACGAATAAAATCTTAAGAAAAAGGTATAATAAATAAATAAAATTATACTAAACGATCAGTGGGAAAAATAAAACTACGAAAAACGAAAAGTTGAAAACATAAGGAAGAAAATAGGAGAAAGGTAAAAAATTAAACAATAAGACAAATTGGAATGAATTTGAATAAGTAAAATTGCTTATGGAAATGCAAAAAATATGAAAAAAACGGAAATAGAAAAAGGCTATGATAGGAATAAATGTAGTAAATAGACAAATTCTAAAAATTGGATGGAATGAACACAGAAACAAATACAAAAGCAGGGTATTAAAATATGAAACAATAAGAAAATTTAAATAAAGAGAGCAGAATTTTCTCGAAAAATTGTGAATAAAATGAAATAACAGAGAAAAAACTATAAATTAAACTAAGTGATAGTGATAGCAATAGAAAAAAAGCAAAAGTAAGGAACGTAAAAAGATAGATAAAAAAAAAGAATGGAAATACATAAAAAGGCAGAATCTTAAAATTGTAGAAATACAAATATAATCCACAACATGAAAAAATAGATAAATGAAATTTTAACAAAATAAAAAAAAATCCATATAAAAATTTAAAAAAAATGAGAAACATGGATCAAATTTCAAATAAGGGTTGGGGTTGGATTTTACGCTATGCTGGTTTCGAAAACATTCATAATCCTATAAAAACATGAATTATTCTTTATTTGTGTTGGTGTGTTAGAACACCTTAAAATATTTTACAAGAATGTTGTAACTGATTTCTAGTAAATAGTTCAAAAATAAAAATAAAATCGTTACGTTCAGGAAGCGACGTTCAAAATCTCACGCTCACTGCTCCAAAACGAAAAGATTTTGTATGCGGATTTAACTTGCTACATTAGTTAGCTAATCTTGCTAACTAGTTGATTTAGTTTGGTAGCAGAGTTAAATTTTCTCTTCGAAATCAATCAAACACAATTTAGTAATTTAGTTGAACGTATGCTTCTTAGAATCATTGGCAGCTGCAGGATTGTGAACTGAGAGATCATCTCTTCATGCTCCATGACATAAAAAATTCAAAACAAAACTATTAACACTATATTCCTCATAAAAGAGGCTTGTTGTGTACGCAATTTGCTGTTATAATGAAAATGTGAAATAAAAGGCCGTATTTGAAAGAATTGTAAAACGTATTTATCTTTTTTCCATTCCTGGCCGCTTTGCAAGAAAATCTTCGAAAAAAAGCTACATCATTTGAGTACGACCCCTAGACAAAAATGTGTTATCTCGTATCTGAATATGATTTTTTATGGATTTTGTAACAATGAACGGCAAACAAAATATATTAAATTGTAAAGCTTGTATAAGCTGCTTAAAAACAAATAAATATGCACTGTTTTATTTCTTATGCAGCTCGTAGCACTAGGAGGAAAAATATCTTATTTTCTTCACATTCACCGTAGAGTGTAATGTTTTGCTAAAGCACTCCACCTTTCTGTGCCGTTCACATTTAGTTGTATGTTTTTGCATTTGTTAACAGTTTTGTCGATTTATGTAGTTGGGTGTAGTACTTCGCTCTCCTTCCTTCCTACAAAGAATCTAAAAGCACCAGCCACTCTCGCTGTGAAGGATAACCCGAGGGAGCTTTGCTCTGCTCTTCAATAAACAAACACGGGTTGTGAAATCGCACTTCAGTTTCTTTCGAAAATCTTTGTGAGGAACAATGATCCATTGAACCGAAGGTTCAATGGGGTAAAGTAAACCCAAATGGCACTTTTATAATAATTTTTGTCAATACCAAGAGGGTTCAATGGGGTAAAGTAAACCCAAATGGCACTTTTATAATAATTTTTGTCAATACCAAGAGGGGCCCTCCTTAACAATTAGGGCCTGCAACCCGAGGATGATGTTTATGAGGACTGTGTGCTGGACGATTCCTGATAAAGAAAAGGGCAACGAAAAATTGCAAAATAATCCAATGGATTCTTCCGGGCGAATTCGGATTTACCTGAACGAAGACACGAAATTCGTCTCCAAAAACCGGTGTGGCAACCCTAAGCAGGGTTTGTTTCAATAATTACTTTCGATACTAATCCAACACTTTCAAAGATTGGAAATTCAATAAATCAAAAAAAAATTAGAGGGTTGTCTACAAGACACGACCACTTGTTACTTGTTGTTACTTTTATTGTTATTGTTCACTGATAAAGATACAGAATTGATTATTAACAAGCACAGATTTAAGACAAGCTAATAAAAGAGATTTTTGCATAATGTATGAATATTTGTTTATGTTATGATTCACTGGTAACCCAAGTAACAATTGAAGTTTTATAGCATGCTACAAGTGCAATCTAAGTTTTATGAGTGGCTATAAAACAACCTTAAAACCTAATTTGCTACTAGGGAATGCTACAGAATTAACAAGCGCACAATTAATACAAATTAATGAAGAGAATTTTCTAATTGAATTCTTTTTCCATTGTGTATTCGTCCTAATAAGGACTGTTTGCTGATAACTATGTTTTGTGATACGGGACGAGAATCCTTTGAAACGATTCGAACCTTGCCGGCGATTCGCTTCTGCTACGTACACACACGAACATTTTCCTTTCGCAGCTCATGTCAAATAAGCACTGAAACAAGGTGATCCCTTTTATCAACTTTTTGGTGCAGATAGAAGACCATCCTTTTGTACGACAAATAAAAATATTTTCATCATTCTTTTTGGGGTGGCTTTCGCTTAGTGGCATGGTTGCCATGTTTATTCATTTTGCAAAAGACTTCTAGTTTGTACATTATTAATTTGAAGAATATTTGCTTATATTATAATTTACTGGTAAAGATACAGAATCGACAAGCACAAACTTAATACAAATTAATAAACGGAATTTTCTTCATCAATTCTTTTTCCTTTATATATTCGTCCTAATAAGGACAATTTGCCAATAACTGTCTTGTGATACAGGACGAGAAGCCTATGAAACGATTTGAGACTTGCCTATACGACTTAACGCACTGCATAAACCAGCAATTCGCCATTTGTTCCGCCATCGTCGCTTGGAAATGCGAGCAAAATCCTTCCAGCACACAGAAACGCTCCCCTTCCATGGCTCGTATCAAATGAAAGATGTATCTGAGACCCTACCAGCAGCAGTAGCAATAACCTACCTCGTTCCATCAGCAGAGTAGGTATGGCAGTGAATTAATTCGGTCAGAAACATTCCTTTTATGTCATGCGATGAAATGTGTAAGACGTTTATGAGTGTCGAGATGAGGTCTGTGTTAGGAAAAGAGTTGCGCAAATTTGCGAAAATTGTATATGTTTTCCCTGCGGATTTACGGATTTTTCAATAGTGTGATAATAAAACACACAGATAAATTTGATAACAATTTTTTACTGGCAATTTTCTAAATCGATTAGTGTTCGAATCATGAAAATCTATAAACAATTAATAAAACGTGAGTGAAAACTTGGTATGTCTTCTTACATTTTTCCAAAGCATTTACAATGATACGGATTTTTCAATAGTGTACAGTTGAAATGCCAATTTAAAGTTGCAATCAATTTTCAAGTTGGACTTCTCTGAATCGATTGGTATGTAAATGATGCAATTCCATCAACAATTAACAACGCTGCAGTCGTTTAAAATTATGCCACATTTTCGGGACGCGGATCGAATTTTAGATTTTAATTTTACATCTAGTCTCAGCCCCATATAGTGTAGTAAAGCATTTTCAATGCTAAAAATCGATTTCATATTGGCGAAATTTGAAGACTATCTCATGACTTCTAATCAAACCATTTAATTGTTTAACCCCTACAAGTCTGATCATATTTTTGTTTCGATTATAGACATTTTAATCTTAAGGTCATTCGCATCTTCATTCAGATTAGGAATTTTCCTATAAAAAATCTCTATTCCTGTGTTGAAATTCGAACCCAGGTGAGCTGCGTACATGACATTCAATGTACAAATTCCGCTATGCCCGCTCGATTCTGATCTTGTTTCGATGCGAGAATTAGGTTGGTATAAATATAGTTGATATCAAATATGCAGTAGTTTAGAAATTTCGCTATTCTAGTTACCTCATGCACAAGATATTGAATTTTCAATTGCATTCTCAAATAAATTTTTGTCGAAAAAGTATTTATCAAAATTTTAGTTTCTGTTAAAAATCCGGGCCCGGGGGGAAACACCCCGGTCCCCCCCCCCTCTCGGCGGCCCTGCCGAGAAGAAAATATGTGTGAGCTGTACAAGACTGGTGGATGAGTTTTGGTCATTACGTGCTACTTGCAGAAGCTATCATTTTTATTTCCGATGGTTGGAAGATAGCATATACTCACAGACACACGAAAGAACCGATTTCAATCATCTGACCGAAGCTCATTGATGATTAGATCCCGCTAATTTCATGCACCGAGCCGCAAATCTCAGAAGGAATTGTGATTTCATTCGGTTACAGCAAGTCTTCTCAAATGTCCGAAGACTGTATGTCAACACCGGGAGAGAAGGTCATTATTAGGATTCATCTTCGTGTATTAATTTGTGCAGCTCCATGCTAGTAATCAGGACCAATTGGAACAAAAATCTCCCACCTGGAGAACATTTGCTTTGTCAAACAAATTAGCCCTTTTCAGCGCTATCAAAATTAATGAATGAATTAAATTTGAAAATATTTTCCTTCATCAACTATTATTGTGACTACGACTAACGGTTGAATATAGGCACCCCATTTCAATATTTCGAAAGAAACAGAACAGAAGGTCGAGTTTTGAAAGCTTGTAACTTTCATTGTACTTAACCAAATTACACAATGTTCGCACTAATGATTCAGAAATATGACCAGGAATCTTCTATTAGATTTGTAAGTATGTAATATTTACATGAATAAAGAAAAAATGATATTCAGGAATCAAATATTATCTGTTCTGTCATTGGCGACTTGCTCATGCTAACAATTCATTTCATCGTCAGACATCTCAAGATCCCCCCCCCCCCCGCAAGGCCAACAACGCCAGCTAAAACGGCTTTTCAGGACCACCATCATTTTTGTAAAGAATAATTTGAAATATTCCTCGCCCAAGTCACCTTTTGTCCGAAAATTCCAATGAGTATCAACATATTTGAAGAACGTGTTCCTTATGTATTCTACATCTCTCCGGTTATGTCGCAGACATTACCCACCCATCTTTTTTAGGCTGTGATCCATTTGGTGAAATCAACCCCCAGTTAAAATCCGACACTTCGAAAGTTATTTGCTAAGAGAAGAGAAGACAATCGCGTAGCCAATTTGATCCAGTCCTAACCTCAATATTGAACCAGCTTCTGATTGGTTGTTTTGCCAGTCAAGAGCGTTCATAATATTTTCAAACGGGATGAAAAACAGTGCTGCTGAATTTATTTTCGCTACTTTTCATAGACATGAACATTTCATGCAAATTGAATAAATACCCTGAATGACGATATAACTACATGTAATGTTAAGAGAGACACGAATAAACATAAAATTCAATTTTTAAATGCAGCTAGTATTGTGAATTCTTGACAGAAGGTCGATATTTGAGGTACAATTATTTTCAGCAATTGTGAAAAAACATGCAAATGGAATCTGGCAACGATGGATGCTTGTTGTCTTTGGAATTACGACAGGGCCTGGTAGATAAAATTAAGAAGAACAAGAAGCCTGTTGTCGTCTCTTCTCTTAGGTTATTTGCAAGATAACTCTACACGGAAACGAAAAACTACCTAAAATTGAGTTCCTTTGACTCAATCTCGTGGTATCGTGGGGAAACTTAAAATTAGGTATACCGTGTGAAGGTAGTTTCCATTTAACCACGGCAAAAATTACAACTCATTGATAGGTTTTTTATACTCAAATTTAAGTTGAATTTACCCAATTTTGAGTATACCCCAAACAACTCAAAAGTACCTTCCTCCACGGAAGACCTCGACTGAGTCGAATCTCTCGTTTTGTTTTTGACAACACTAATAAGTGCGAAAGCGACGCACAACTCAAAAGTAAGTTAAAAGAACTTATTCTGCAGGTTGTTTTATTTAACCGTGTACTCTGGAGCATGCACGGTTAAATAAAACAACCTGCAGAATAAGTTTTTTTAACGAGAAAAAATGACGGTGCCGATGGTTGGGTGGTAAGCGTGACCGCCACCCACCCCAGTTGGTCTGGGCTCAATCCCAGTCGAGGTCGTTGAGATTTTTCAGAGGTGAGAAAAATCTGGGGTCACGCCTTCCTTCGGAAGGGAAGTAAAGCCGTTGGTCCCCGGTCCATGAGTTGATGGGTCGATATCCAATCCAGATAGTGGGAGTGTCACCTCTCTGGCGTCGGTGTTTGGCCTCGTAGCGGAAATAGGCCGACGGAAAATAAACAGAATTGGAAGAAGAAGAAGAGAAATAATAATTGACTTTCGAAATTATTCTAAATTAATTTTAGATTTATCATTACTATTTACTCCAAAATATCGGTATGAGCTTCGAGGGTTTTATTCTGTTCGTGATAGTGTTTTCCTCGCGTTGGGACGAGAATCGTGTCGACAGTATCAATTGGAATTGGTGTTGTGCAGAGCGGATTTATCCACAGGATTGTTGAATAGGTAACTAATTTTTAAGCAAAAACGTTCTTAAATTACGATGAATTGATTTAACGAATGAATGTGAGTCAATCGATTCCGGCTCTCGGGATTGCTGCAATTAGCAATGTAAATCACATTCGTTTGAAAAATAAATTCATCAAAATCCACAATACTTAAGCTACTCTAAAAAGGTTCCATTTCCCTTTCCAGTACCAACACTAAAAATCGCATTAACCAAATGCATCATACGCGATATTAAAACGATTAACCATTCTACTTGTTCAGGCCAGCGCACTTCCCAAGGGTTCCGTGCGGTGTGTGATAGAATCGAATCGATAACATTGATTGGATATTATGAAGAACGAATTTACCTGGAATTATCCCCATGAATGTAGAGGAGACACAACACTGCTTCTAACTGTTCATGTTATGCTATATACCTATATAGATCTGACAAAATGGTTTAGTGCCCGAGCGAAAACTTCCCACCTTCCGGCTGAACGTGTTTCCGTGTTTCCGAGAGAGAGAGAGAGAGAGAGAGAGAGAGAGAGAGAGAGAGAGAGAGAGAGAGAGAGAGAGAACTCGTAGCAACAGTAGTGTGGGATTCAGCAGTTAAGAACTGTAGAGACTGTAAGGAATAGTTAATATATATAGGGTCAATAGGTTTGTTCCAGTACACGGAAGTCACTCCGGAGTAAACAGGAGCAAAAAATCTTTGCTCCTTTTTACTCCGGTTTGTTACCAGAAGAAGAAAAAAGAGAAGAAGAGAGTACAGGAACGATTTTCTCCGGAGTACTTCTAGTTTCTCCTTGTACTGGAACAGACCTAATTTTAACCATGCTCCAGAGTACACGGTTAAATAAAACAACCTGCAAAAGAAGTTCTTTTAACTTACTTTTGAGTTGTGCGTCGCTTTCGCACTTATTAGTGTTGTCAAAAACAAAACGAGAGATTCGACTCAGTCGAGGTCTTCCGTGGAGGAAGGTACTTTTGAGTTGTTTGGGGTATACTCAAAATTGGGTAAATTCAACTTAAATTTGAGTATAAAAACCTATCAATGAGTTGTAATTTTTGCCGTGGTTAAATGGAAACTACCTTCACACGGTATACCTAATTTTAAGTTTCCCCACGATACCACGAGATTGAGTCAAAGAAACTCAATTTTAGGTAGTTTTTCGTTTCCGTGTAGAGTTATCTTGCAAATAACTTTCGAAGTGTCGGATTTTAACTGGAGGTTGATTTCACCAAATGGATCACAGCCTAAAAAAGATGGGTGGGTAATGTCTGCGACATAACCGGAGAGATGTAGAATACATAAGGAACACGTTCTTCAAATATGTTGATACTCATTGTAATTTTCGGACAAAAGGTGACTTGGGCGAGGAATATTTCAAATTATTCTTTACAAAAATGATGGTGCTCCTGAAAAGCCGTTTTAGCTGGCGTTGTTGGCCTTGCGGGGGGGGGGGGGATCTTGAGATGTCTGACGATGAAATGAATTGTTAGCATGAGCAAGTCGCCAATGACAGAACAGATAATATTTGATTCCTGAATATCATTTTTTCTTTATTCATGTAAATATTACATACTTACAAATCTAATAGAACCTTCTGTTCTGTTTCTTTCGAAATATTGAAATGGGGTGCCTATATTGAACCGTTAGTCGTAGTCACAATAATAGTTGATGAAGGAAAATATTTTCAAATTTAATTCATTCATTAATTTTGATAGCGCTGAAAAGGGCTAATTTGTTTGACAAAGCAAATGTTCTCCAGGTGGGAGATTTTTGTTCCAATTGGTCCTGATTACTAGCATGGAGCTGCACAAATTAATACACGAAGATGAATCCTAATAATGACCTTCTCTCCCGGTGTTGACATACAGTCTTCGGACATTTGAGAAGACTTGCTGTAACCGAATGAAATCACAATTCCTTCTGAGATTTGCGGCTCGGTGCATGAAATTAGCGGGATCTAATCATCAATGAGCTGCAATGCTATCTTCCAAGCATCGGAAATAAAAATGATAGCTTCTGCAAGTAGCACGTAATGACCAAAACTCATCCACCAGTCTTGTACAGCTCACACATATTTTCTTCTCGGTATTGTACAGTCCTCCGTTCACCTCAAGCCACTATGGGTCACAAGGGCGGTTTTTCGGTACAAAAATCAATAACTCCCAAACCGTTCATTTTAGAGAAATTTTGTCTGAGAGAATATTTTTGGAAATTAAATTGGCTTTCTTTTAAAGTAAAATGTAACTAGGGTGGTCCTCTCGAACATTCTTTTCGAAAAAATATTTTTCGAGCTAAATGGGGTAGCAAGGTACTTACTTCAGCAAAGTTGTATAAAAATGTTTTTCAAGTAACATTTTCAAATTCATCAAAGTTATAGCATTATCAGTTTTCATGCTATAATTATTTTTCTTCTTTAACCTAGGGTGTTTCTGAAAAAGTCAGTTTTTAACTATAACTTTTTAAGTAGTTAGTCTATCTTAATACCAACGACACGACTAGCAGAGTGGCCAGATAGAATTCCTTAATATCGGTAGGGTCACTAAAAGTTTATCGGTAGTTATCGGTAGGGCGGGTTGTTGTCCCAAAAACATAGTATTGACATAGAATTGTAAAATACTGACAACACAGATCTCTGACCAAATCCAACCCAAAAAATGAATGTTGAGTAGGATGTGTCCAAAATCAATAAAAATCGGTAGTTTTCGGTAGGAATAACAGAATATCGGTAGTTTTGCCTTGTTCGTCTGTGAATCGGTAGGGAAGACCAAAATCGGTAGGACTACCGATAAATCGGTAGGTCTGGCCACCCTGAAGACTAGACACTTGCATTCCAAAATTGTATCTCAAATCTGACTACCCCTCAGTAACTCAGGTAACTGGTAATGTCAAATTTGACGTTTGGTAATAAAAGGCACGAAACTGGCAACATTATTTAATCTTCTGTTATTTTTTCATAATAATCTATAGTTACCGTTATAACCCTTGGTTACCTACGTGGCATAAACAATAAACGGGGTTTGTTTCAGTGCCTTTACTATATTCCCGAATTCTCGTGCTTAAGGGAGGACAGGTATAATAATACTCTTGAGCTAGTTAATTAACTAGGCGAAATCTCTTATGAGGTGCCACTTTCCATTCCATGCTACCGGATCAACAAAACCTTCGACAGAAACCTGCGCCTCAAGTTGGATTACCAGACTTCTTAATTAGATATCTATTTCAAATACTTTAACAAGGTATCTATTCCTTACAGAGATGACGTGCACACTAACGGTAATCAATTCCATGATCTGCAGGCAGCATATCTCTACATCCACTGATGACATACAAATTTGAACCTTACGGAAAGCGAAAATCGATTTTTCCGGAAGGAGCAACCTGGCGGACACGTCTGGATACATATTGGCAAAGTACAGTGCCACAAAGTCACGATAAGTGTGGCATAGCATTCTAATCAATCTTCGATTTACATGCACCTGTAAGAGACCGTACAAGTGCACTGTATGTGACAATGTATTTGCTAGTGTTCCCCAAATCTTATACGTTCACATCCACAAGGGTGAGTGACCGTACAACTGCACCTTGTGGAGTAAAGGTGTTCTGTCCAAGTCTGCTCTAAACGTACATTTGTGCCATCATAGGGGTGAGCAACCATCCATGTGCACTACGTGTTGCGTGATTTTTCTGCAGGTTCACACTTGAAGGCCACACACATTCAAATGAATGAACTCCATGAAACGGACGTACAAGTGCAGCGCGTGTTGTAAAAAATATCTACCGAAAACACTACTCACCGTACAACTGCGGTTTCGTACGGGCAAACGATCGTACAAATACACCGTGTGTGGCAAAAAATTCCCTGCACCTGTTTCCTGGGCTACAGTAGAGCTATAAGTGCATTCGGTGTAGTGAAAATTGTGAATTAAAGAAACACACGCATTTACACCATCCAACTAGTGAGCGTGCGTATTTTGTGCCTGGCCAAATATTTCGATGATATTCGAGTACGTTCCGCATTACTCTAATTTTTCCAAACGCTTTGCTCATTCCCTGTATTGAGCTGGTGGCAGGAGACGACTTACAGACGAATAGAAACGTGCACCATAGCACTTTTCTCCACACTCATTGATTGCACACAAATGCGAAATGTGTGGCAAACTATTCGGATGGATATACCGGGGCTAGTTGGCGGTGTTTTCAGTTTTCATTTTTTACCGCTTTGATTTTGGTAGATCTTGCAAAATATAACACGTTGCATGAAAGGGTAGACTGTTGGCTACATCTCTGAATTTTACTAAAATGTTTGATACGTTCTCTTCATTTCTAGGGACAAAAATATGTGACGCGGAAAAACCGCCAACTTACCCCGGCGTCGGGGTAAGTTGGCGGTATGTATTGGGTAAGTTGGCGGACTGCCAGAAAATAAGCAATCCAATGGAAATACAATTACATAAGTGGTCCATATGAAATGTGCCGATTGTCTTTTCAATAAAACTGTATAGTATTCGACACTTTTCATTATATTTCAATATCAATACCCCGCCATTTTGACTTCGACGCGTACTCCATATTCAAAAGCAAATTTTCGAAATTCTTCAGGCGATTGGCTGACATAATTGTCCCCTGCATTAACGAGAAGAAAAAGTTTCTCTTACTTTAGAGTGAATTCCAGAAATAAAAATATATGATGACTATTTTTGCACTATAAATAGTACCGCCAACTTGCCCCGTGTGCGTTACCGCCAACTTACCCCAACCGCATATTTTATAAAAAAGGATTTAAAAAATTACTTTTGGGTATGAATAGGTATAATATCTATACGGATACTGAAAGCTCTTTTCACGCGCTATCGAAAAATATAATCGTTCGGGGAATAGATTGAAAACCATCTTAAATAACACAACATGTTTAAAAGTAAGAAAATTTACAAAATATGCTCAAAAACACAATATCGCCCGCAGCTTCTACAAAACATAATGTTTCGCAACAATAACACATTGGATAATGCGTTTCACATTACTTGAGGTACACAACGAGTAACAGCGCTTTATGTCTAATAGAAACGGAGAAAAGGGGGCTCCGCCAACTTACCCCGACCGCCAACTAGCCCCGGGCTCCCCTAAACCATTGCATCGGATAAATACAATTTTGTGGTTTCAATAGTAAATAAAGAATACTAAATTAGCATTGTATTTGATTTTTTAACCGAACAAACCGATTTGGGACCACATCAAAAATTTTGCGATGGTCGATCTCATACTGGCAGTAACATAACCAGAAAAATTACCCCATTTACTTATTGAACAAATACATTTCTGTGGCAGGATTTCCTTTGATCTAAATCGCACAAACACCGGCTCCTACGTGGCAGCTTCTATTCAAATGATCCTCAACATGCATCAGTTGTTTTTGGGAGGTGCATAGCGGATACGATCGAATCTTTCCATATATATATAAAACGTGGGTCATCGTGTAAGAAATTCCGATCAGCTCCGATGTCTGAATAGTATGTATCGTTTGAAGTTGAAGGACCAGCACGATGCACGATCGATGTCTGAATGGCAGTGCAAATTTAAAATCACAAGTAATGTTGAATTTGTTGCTGCTGTCAACATCTTTTGATTCATTATGGCCATGCTCATGGTTCAGGATTGTCCAACCACTCTTTATAATCGGCAAACATTGGTGTCCACACTCACTACTTGAACGAAGGATCATGCATGACACACTTGTGGAGGAAAATCTTGTTGAACCCAGCTATCGGCACTCTGCAGGCGCAAGCAATCCAAAGATATTTCGTGAACGAATTGGGAAATTCGTTGCGATTCCAAAATCAATAATGCTGTCGCAGATTCGAAATAATGCTCTCAGTGTAGGAAAAGAATCGCAAGCAGCGAAGAAAACTCCTTGTACAGGAAATTCTACGAATTCCGCTGAGTGGAATCGAAGAGCATCCTGGCAGTTATCGGGAGGCTTGTTGACAATGTGAAAATCGGAAACAGTGTCAGGAGGTTTTCGATTGTTTTCAGGAAGTCCTGTCCTCCTCCGAGTTGAAAACAAAGTTCAGCGTGTTCAAATCTTTGATGTCGGCACGTAGTCCAATCAGGATCGGAAGCCGATAGATGGTGCACATCAAGAACCAATGCATTGACATATCTTTCTTCTAGTGAGTACTGAAACGAAATAAATTTTCAATCGGATGCTAGCATTCTCTAATAAATAACATAATTCTAACTCACCAAAAGCAGTCATAAAAGTCCAGTTGGACTGTTTCATTCGTTTTTCCATTAGAAGTTTTGTTTATTTTAATAATGATTTATTTGGTATCCTACACGCAGAAAAAAGATTTGTAGGTTCAATAAAATTATGCATTAAATTCAATAAATTAAATTATTGGTCGGGAGGCAATAAAATTATTTATTGAATTCAATAAAATTTATTTATTGTTTCAATAAAACAAAATTATCGTTCCGTTTTTCAATAATTATTTTATTGAAATTAAAAGAAAATTATTGATACTAAAAATGTATTTATTGAAAGCAAAAATTTTTTTGTTGCTCTAATAAAAAAATATTTTTAAACCAATAAGTTTATTTGTTAAAGTGATAAACAATAAATGATTGGATTCAATAACACATATTTTTGGTTTAAATATGCTATTTTTTTCTGCGTGTAGTAATATCAAATTCTGAAAATCCAAGCAGTGTTGCTCAAAACATTATTTTTTTTTGTATTACCGAGGGGTGAGCCAATATACGGGTAATTTGCTATCAATTGCTCGGTCACATTTTCATTAGACTTTTCCATGCAGTGCCTGGTCGTGTCGTTGTTAATACTCTCTATGAAGCAATTTTAGTACATTTCATTGTACATATTTTTGCTGAAGAATGTGAATCGATATCATTTTTCGTTATCGAGTTACGATCATTTTTTTAAATAAAAATGATAGTTTTCAATCACCTCTAACTCAGAAGGTTGCAAAAAGTAGCAGCTAAATTTGTACTTTTTCGAAAGTGCATCAAAAATAATATCTCAAAATCAACTTTTGCTTTTTTATCCTTCAGCGAAAAATGTTGACATCAACATTATGATCAAATGACATAGTCCAATTACGTAGAAAACGTAGCCAACGACAGTCTAAATTGATAAGTTTTATAAGTTTTCAATAATATTGCACCATAACGAAGATATATGAAAAAATCATTTTCCGTCGTCAACGTAAACTATCCCTGGCAGCACTGCTCCATCGAAATCCAATCAGACTAATTCAGTTCTAGAGCTGATCCTTGTAACTGTTAATACTCAAATTAAAGACAATAATCACATTAATGAGCCTTACTTGTTTTTGTGAGCAAATCTCGCCTCAATCAAAAGTTATAGCTGTTTAAAAACGTTGTTGTCCACAAACAACAAGGGCATAAATGGGTTAAGGGCCTGGTCATCGCCATTTAGCACTTGCTTTACTAGATCAAAAAGTCGAGTTTTTAAATGATTTTACACAAATATTGAAAACGTTAGGCTCAGGCAGATATTTATTTTACTATTCTACATAACTGTTTTATTATAATCGACATCATCATAATTATTACAATCACAATCATCAACATCATCAGCATCGTCGTCGCTATAGTTATCTGAAACGTGTTTCTTTTGCCAAAGATTAAGTTTTCTTTTCCTTTTCATGCACAATTCATGCACTCGGTTTTTTGGACGGCCTATAATTTTGAACATTATATAAGCAGTATAAAATGTAGAGCATGTTACTTTAAAAAGCGAATGAATTAAGGATTACCCTTCATTCTGTTCTGAGTAAGCGACGAATTTCTGTGAATGCTGGTTTAGGAGGAAGTGCATTTTTTTGGAGCTGTTAACAGCTTCTCAAAATATTTCGAATTTTTATCGAGCACTTTCGTCTCAATTTGATGACTGTCTTTCCAAAATTGATCAAACCTTTTACATGTTTTAATTGCTACAGCTTTTGCATTCCGAGCGAAATTATTTTTTCATTTTCTCCCACATCAAATGATCTCATAATTTTCTCAAACCCAGCCTTTATTTTATTTCTATTTTCACCTTTGGTCACTTTCCAGAGATCGAATGATTTTCTTTTATCCATTTTAACGGAACTAATAATACAAAGCACTACACGCGTTCATCAAAGCAGTCGTCGGTTACTGCGATTCGATACATGAATGGGATTGATACCAATTAAACTGTCACGACTCGTGGTGTTGTTGTTTATATATGACATCGAAGGACAAAAAAGCAAAAGTTGATTTCGAGATATTTGATAGTATTTTTTATGCATTTTCGAAAGAGTACAAATTTAGCTGCTACTTTTTGCAACCTTCTGAGTTAGAGGTCATTGAAAACTATCATTTTTATTTAAAAAATGATCGTAACTCGATAACGAAAAATGATATCGATTCACATTCTTCAGCAAAAATATGCGCAATGAAAAGTACTAAAATTGCTTCATAGAGAGTATTAAGATAGACTAACTACTTAAAAAGTTATAGTTAAAAAACTGACTTTTTCAGAAACACCCTAAGTCAAAGATTAAAAATAATTATAACATGAAAACCGATAGTGCTATAACTTTGATGCATTTGAAAATGTTTCTTGAAAAACATTTTTCTACAACTTTGCTGAAGTAAGTACCTTGCTACACCATTTAGTTCGAAAAATATTTTTTCGAAAAGAATGTTCGAGAGGACCACCCTAGTTACATTTTACTTTAAAAGAAAGCCAATTTTATTCCCACAAATATTCTCTCAGACATAATTTCTCTAAAATGAACGGTTTGGAAGATATTGATTTTTGTACCAAAAAACCGCCCCTGTGACCCATAGTGCAAGCAGCCAAATACGAATATATACGCGAACGGAGGTCTTAGTGGAATGTACGTAATGTTTCAAAGATTTTCTTCCTTGACTATGTTTAGCGGAATTTAGTGGAATTAAATGGAAGAAAATCTTTGAAACATTATCAAATACGAATGATAATAGAAACAAATCTGTAACGGACTTATATTTAAAACTTTTCATCGGTTAAGTGTTCGGTTGGTGCACCATATAGTCGGCTCTGATCGAGATGCTCTGAAAATTTTCACCACTTCCGAGTAGTTTTCGAAAGAATTTTCAAAACACATTTTTTTGTTATTAGTGCATGTTATACATACTTCAAATTTTAATACTGCATAGAGGAACACATTTTCAACAAATTGGCCTAAAAATCAAATCATTCTGTTAAGTATGATGGAAGTTATTAACGTTCAAAATCTGACGCGGCGCCACAGCCGATAATTTGAAACGGGACCCCTATATTGAAAGCTTAAATGTATTCTACATTAAAAGTATAGAAGAAGCTATTCATTCTCCTATTCGGATGTCGGTTAGGGATTCGACATAATTGGATATGGATTCCAGTTCTGGTGCAGCAGCCGATTCCGAAGCCGTTTGTGTCAGAATTTTTCGTTGCATTTGAGCTGGAATCCATACAGAAACTATTCAGAATTACAAATTTATGGACCGTTCAGCTTTCTATTGATATACCAGTCGGCTATCAATATTCGGTTAGTATACTGCTTTTTCATTTCGGCCACCTTATAAGCAAAAACACAAATTTATGTATCTGTTAATTTAAATCAGTGGGCAGCCAACGTACTGGTAAAGTTTACCACTGGTTTTCACGCAATAAATGTTCTTAATTATCCATTGATCCGGAATGCGCTCATTTTGACTGGAATAGGACTACTGGATCCCTGAAAAGCAAAGCCATGAAAGCGGGTGGACGATGCTAAGAAGTTTTTTGTAGTTAATAAACTTAACTAACACCCCCTAAGTTGTTCGATCATTTTAATTTGATTAAACCGCGTTGCAAAGTGTCTACAATCAGTGTAAGTTTCATACTTCATGTCGTATTTGGCGCTGTTCACGAGAATGCTTTTGAAGTAGAATATGAGGTCCCGTTTCAAAAATTTCAGTTGAGAAATTTTCCGAGGTTTGAAATGCGAATATCTTCCGTTCTACTGATCGAAATCGAAATATTTTTGCACTATCTGATTGGAAATTCGTGCACGTATTTCGTGTTAAGTTTCGGAATTAGTGCGACTACTATAAATAAACCAAAACAAGGATTTTTAGAAAATCCTTCGAAAATTGCGAGGAAAATGCGCAATTTGCAAGCATATCCCACGCAGAGTCGTCAAAAAGGAGCACGTAAGCGTTTCATTACATACGGGAATGTTATACATACAGGTCACGCGAGCTTGTTTTGTATCAGTGGGTGCTCGCTTACCACACGAGCAACATGCTCGTCCGGACGGTACAATGAGCGGTATCATGTTTGCGTTCCCATACCAAGCGTCATCGCAAGGTTCTTCGTGATAAAATCCAGGGAATCACAAAATCCGCCATTCGGCGTCTGGCTCGTAGTGGTGGTGAAAAATGCATCTCCGATTTAACCTTTACAGTACCAGGTTAAAAAATTTCTGAAAATTTTGTTTTAATTTTGCTCTCATTTCGTCAATTTTTGACCGAATTGGATGAAATCGGCTTTAAAAGATCTGGAATTTAATCCAGTTTCTATGTACTGAGTAGCATTCAAATCCGTAGATCGGTTCCGAAATTAATCCAATATCCCGTGGGGTATATCCGGCATCCCAGTGGGATGACGGACGAGTTCTGAAGAAACATCCCATAAATTTAAGTAATTGTGTTTTGAAATCTGCTACATATGACTATTTCCCATTTATCCTTCACAATAGACATGAATTGGGCCAATCTCGGCCACCGGAGAACTGTTCCGGGAGAACCTAAGAAAATGTATATATTTTTCTATCATTCCAGAGATTTGGGTTCATAGCTTTATACGAAATACGAAGTTCTTTCAATCATACGGTTCTACAGCTCCCTCAAGCTATGGCCATTTCGGCCTTGGTTCTGGACGGATGGACATTTGACGCCATTTTGAAAACCAAGATGGTGGCTTCTGGTTACCACAAAACAGTGAAAACCACCATCAATATGGGTGTTATTTGAAAGAGGATGGTCAACAAAAGCCGGAAATTGATAATTGATAATTGAAAACCAAGATGGCGGCTTCCGGTTTCCAAAAAAGAATAAGTCCGAAATTGGTTATTTATACAGTTTTGAAAACCAAGTTTGCGGTTTCCCTTTACTGCAAAACAGCGAAAACTATCACCAACATGGGTATCATCAAAGGGGTAGTCATAAAGTGATTTTTCACGCCATTTTCGAAAACCAATATGGTGACATCCGGTTACTACAAAAAAGTGAAAACCATACTAAGTATGGGTGTCATTTGAAATGGGGTGGTCAGTAGATATAGTGGTGGCGAGTACCACCTTTGTAACAGGAACACTCTCCATAGAACTGAGCAATCTTTACACGACAAGCATGACGTATTCAAGCATTACTCTCTGACCATACTCAGCATGCTACTGTATGAAGGGCCAAAAAATTAAAGGGTTGTGTACAGGACACGACCACGGTGACATTAAAAATGTAGCTTTTTTCAAGAGCGTGCAAATGTATTTTATCTATCACACATATCGACTCAAGTTCTTGCTCACTCGCCTGTTTTTTATGTTACAATTTGCTATATACCCTCCCCATTAAAACATAATTTATTGAAGGTCTTTTAACGGTAATCTATTAATTAATCAAGTATCTCACTAGGTGATTGGCATTATTTGGCTAATCCATCTAGTAAAAATAGGCTGGTCTGTCCAGAAAATATATTTAAAAGAAAAGTTCCATATTTAGAACCGTGACGAGGAAGCCCACGCCCAGCAACGGAAATATACAGATTCTTCATGAAATATGAAATTTCATTTTCCATTTAAATTTTCGATAATGTTTTAATGAACTTAAGTAAACAATCTTAAGGTTAAGTATTTCTTGATCGATTAGTGGTGAAAAAAATGAAATTATTTGATAAATTACATTGTTATGCAACGTTCGCACTACCAGTTAAAACGGGTTTTATGCTATCTTGGTGACATTTTCTCTTGTTGCTAATTATTAAAACGTGTTATAACTCTGTAGTGTAAACATTGTATTATTAAACCAATTCTGCAGCGTTTTATGTTATATAGGTGTTTTATGTGGTAATAGGACTGACATAATTATATCTTCAGTACAGCGGTTTGTTGCATAATTTCAAACAGATATATTTTAAAATTTAAATTAGTATACCTAACCGTTCTATTTGTTGTATACTTTAAAACGCAATTAGAACTGTGTTTTAACTACATAGGGCAGGACAGATACTCTGACTGGATAAACTGGGAAAACAATTTTAAGTCCAGTAACGATTAAGACATGGCTTGAATTTGAATCGAAAAAGAACACCCGCCTAAACTGCTGCTGGGACGGTAAGTTCTGTTTTAAAATTTTCCGTTGTGTACAGTACGAAACAAAAGTGTTTGAAATTAGAAAACAAAAAGTTCTGCTGGGAATGTGATTGTTTCCGATGCAATTACACTCAGGTTTTTTTACGCAGGGGATACAGGCCGTGCAAATGAAAACCGCCTAAATTTCAAAAAAACGCGTAAATGAAAACCGCGGAAATTTCAAAATTCGCGTAAAAAATACCGCGTAATAAAACCTGAGTGTACTCCCCTATATAAAATACTACGCTGCTGAACAGTGCATTAACTACAGAAGCACGTTGTCAGATGCCTTACTGATGAAAAAACATATAACCAAAATATGAAACATATGAAAACCAATAGGCTTTTTACCCTAGGCAGCTACAATGTTTAGGATTAACAAGTTACAACGCACACGCATGCATAAAAATAAATATATTTTTTTTCAAACGCAACACTCTTAAGCAGCACACACCGTATTGAATTAAATCCAAACCACCCCACCCACCCACTTTGCAAATCATTCTGTGACACCGTGCTGGTACCCGAAAAATCCGCACACGGCCACCGCTGCCGAAAATGCATAGCGTCTACCGCTTATTGTAGTGCCCACACGCTGCAGCCATGATCTTACCCGTTCGACATAAGAACAAAAACTGATTCAAACGGGTACGCGTCACCTCTATTTATAAACTAACCGTATATGGTTTAGTCACATAGGTGTGAGTGTGTGCAAATGCCAACGTTGCCGAAAATCGATAGCGCTTATTGCATCGCCCGGAGACGATGTTGTTCGTATGAGACAAGAGCAACAACTGATTTAAACGGACATGCGTCGCTTCTATTTATGACTTTTCGTCTTTCATTGAGTCACTAAGCTGCCCTCTTTTGACGGCTGTGTCTGAGAAATCTGCCTCACGAATGGTAATTTTCCCGTTTTTCGTGAACTTTTTAATTTTACCAATTTCCAAAAGTCTACTTTTATTGGGGAGATATTAAATTATTACCAATATTTAAGTTAGGTGTTTCTGAATCGGTTGGTGTATGAATGATTAAAATCCATCTAGTAATATCGGAGTTATAAGCGTGCAAACCTTACATAGTTTCGTTACATGGGAGATAGTTTAGATTTTAGAATGACACCTAGCCCCAGATAGTGGAGTAAGACATTTTTAATGTCAAAAGGAATTGCGTGGTTGGAAAGTGACTTCGCTTACATGTACTACGGAAGATTTTGCTTCCAATAACAAGACCATATAAACGAATCACAATGCAAGCCATTGTTATAAAAAGAAAATCCAGCGCAATGTTCACGAAATGTTAGCTACAAGAATCTGGCTACTCCACTCTTCCTGCTCAAATCGTTTCAATCATATGGCTTGATGGTCCCTCTCAATTCCCATGTATTCTATGTATTGGTCATTCCTCGCGCAGTGATCAAGGCACGTGTGATCGACCTTCACGTATTTGAATCAAATTTGGAGGAATTGTTCATCTAGGGCCAATATATAAAAACCCAATTTTTTGTATCATGAGAGCGCCCCCCCCCCTTTTTGACAAATTGTCAAAACCCATGATTTCCTTTTGAACATATCTTCTATTTACTCTAGAACCAAACCGTAGGATGGGTTTTGAAGAAAATTGTTCAAGGAGTTTAGAAAAAATATTAGTTTTTGGCGGCAGTTCTGCCAACTATCCGATATTTTCAGCAAAATAGAAAATCAGCGATATTTTGAAGCAAAAAAGCGCTATTTCCCATATAAAATCGCAAGCGCACAACAATTAAAAAAATCAACGTTAGTATTCTGAGTTCACACATAATATATCGTGAAGTAGACGAGAAATGATGAAAAACTACGTTTTTGGTTTCCTTTTAGCAGATCAGCGTAAATTTTTATGACCGTTTGAAGATTTTCTCAATTTTGGCCAATAAAAATGGATTTTAATATGAGAAAATTCAAAACCAGTGCATCTCAGGATGCGCTCAAATTATACTGAGATTATAAGTGTTTTTTATGTAAAAATATCTGAAGAACACGATGGCATTAGAATTTTCAAAATTAAAATATATGTAATGAGAGAAAAATAACTTTTAATATTTAACTGCAAAAATCGCATAGTTGGCATCACTGCCGCGAAAAGTTAAAATTTTTTCTAGACTCCTTGAACAATTTTCTTCAAAAACCATTTTTCGGGTGAATTCTATAGTAAATAGAACCGGAGATATGATCAAATGAAGATCAAGGGTTTTTGCACTGCTAGGCCCCATGCAAAACTGACTCAGACACCACTTCGCTAAAAGTTTAATAACTTCTTTTAACAAAGCCGAATTGACTAGCAGTCTTCTACAAAGTTGTAGACGATTAAATTATCTTTCTTATTTTCATTTACAGTGATAATTCGATGCATACAGTGCCACCTAGCGATGAAAATGCAAGTTAGTGGGTTTTCTCCATGTAAATTGTTGAAAAATCCCATACAAACTTCAGGCACGTTGGTCCGGTAGCTAGACTTGTCCGATTTGCTTCAAATTTGGAGCAAGTACTCCTGGTGGGACAAGGAATCGACTCAAAGGTGAGCCGATAAGGGTCACGTCCGTACAATCGTCGAGGAAGGGAAGGAATGTTAGTTCAACATCTACTAGTGAAAGTGCAGGGATCCTAGACTACTTTCATAGATGTTTCAGGAATAGGAGTTTGTGTTAGTAGGCCAGGTTAATTATGAGCAGCTCATTCAACAACATTTCGTAGGAAATACAATGCAAAATAAATGTAGCTTACCTAGTGTATTGATTTGATATATGTACATAAGTTAGAACAGGCTCATAGAGAACTTACCAATTTTTCAGTTTTCTAATTTCTTAGCCCCTACTTACGGAAGGGATTCAGTAAACTTGCCTAACGATTTCTCCTATTTAGTGAAGAGAAGTAAAGAAAAAAGAGAAAAAAGTAGGCAACCGCGGCATCCCAGTCGCCATCGTTCCCCCAACACATTATTCGGCAGCGGCTCACGAGTCAAAACTTCTTGATATCATCCATGCCTTGAGGTCAGCAATCGCTCCATAAACGATGGAGTCATCGAAGAAGCCCTACATACCTGCACGTATACCACACTATGAAGCCGACACCGACACCAACCACGAACGCGTGAATCAACAAATACATCTCCAATGCAACGCACGACCACGCACCGCAGAATTGAACGAGGACAAATACACATGTCCAAATTAAAAATCATTATTATAATATTATTGCCGTCACTTTTAAGTTGCGATTCACAGCTCATGTGAACATGGGCTAGAATGAGATAATCTTGTTGAGATCTGCGTTCAACATGTGGACAACAATATGATTTAATTCGGTCATTCTCGCATCGTAATGACTACGGAACGGGATCAAGTTTTAAAAGTTTCGCTCAATCATAACTATATTGAAAATCAGTCTAAATCTGTACCTTTTGAGTCACGAAGAAACTTAGTTGTCTGTCACAACAGCACATATTTATTGTTGGTGTGAAATAGTTGTTGGAATAAAAATTGCTATTTGGGTGACCGTTCATTTCTAAATAAAACTCATACAGATGATGATTTTGACTATTTTGTGGTACCGCCATCTTGCTTTCCAAAATGGCGTCATTCAATATCCGTATCTACCGACCAGCCACTCGCAAATGACTTCCATATTTATTATAATCTTCACTGTTTTGTGGAAACCGGAAGCCGCCATTTTGGTTTTCAAAATAGCGTCAATCATCAATTTCCGTCTTCTACTGATCACTCCATCACGCAGAAAAAATTAGCACATTTAAACCAAAGATATGTGTTATTGAATCCAATCATTTATTGTTTATCACTTTAACAAACAAACTTATTGGTTTGAAAATATTTTTTTATTAGAACAACAACAAATTTTTGCTTTCAATAAATACATTTATAGTATCAATAATTTTCTTTTAATTTCAATAAAATAATTATTGAAAAACGGAACGATAATTTTGTTTTATTGAAACAATAAATAAATTTTATTGAATTCAATAAATAATTTTATTGTCTCCCGACCAATAATTTAATTTATTGAATTTAATGCATAATTTTATTGAACCTACAAATCTTTTTTCTGCGTGATTTCAAATGCTACCCATACTGACAATGGTTTTCATTGTTTCCGTCGAACAGGAAGCAACCGTTTTGGTTTTCACAATATCGTAAGCAACCAATTTTCGGCTTTTGGTGACCACCCGCTTTACAACGACACCATTCATTGTTGACGGTGTTTTTCACTGCTTTGTGGTAATCGGAAGCCGCTATCTTTGTTTTTAAAATGGCGAAAAAACCAATTTCTGTCTTCGATGAACCCACCCCCCCCCCCTTTGAATGACACCCATATTGACAATACTTTTGATTGTTTTGTGGTAACTGGAAACCACCATCTTGGTTTTCAAAATGTCCATCCGTCCGGAACCAAGGCCGAAATGGCCATAGCTTGAGGGAGCTGTAGAACCACATGATTGAAAGAACTTCGTATTTCGTATAAAGCTATGAACCCAAATCTCTGGAATGATAGAAAAAATATATACATTTTCTTAGGTTGTCCAGGAACAGTTCTCCGGTGACCAAGATTGGTCCAATTCATGTCTCTTGTGAAGAATTAATGGGAAATAGTCATATGGAGCAGATTTCAAAACACAATTACTTAAATTTATGGGATGTTTCTTCAAAACTCGTCCGTCACCCCACTGGGATGCCGGATATACCCCACGGGAATTCGCAATGAATGTCGTCTATACTCTGAAGCGGCAGGGACGCACTTTTTATGGATTTGGAAGTTGAAAAGGTAGAACTCACTTGTATCATTATAAAAAAGTCCTTTTCAGGGCCATTTTCTGTTTCATGGACTGTTTCTCCCAGGAGAGCGATTTGGGTTAAACCCTAAATTATGATTTATTTCAGTACGCAAATTGCAAATATGGTCAGAAACAAACTGAAGTGAAGTGGAAAACATTTTTACTAGGCGCATTCAAAAAAGGTTTCAATTCTCAAACATTTTACCAAGGTGCCGTATTGCATTACTCTCTTTACCCTGAGTGTTTTTTTTTTGTAAAACATTTATTGTCCTGATTGTTACAAACTAGTTACATGTCACATAAAACTTATAATTAGCTATGTTCTTTTCATTTGCTGGAATACTTGTCATGTACAATAACATTGTAGAGAATGCTTGGAGAATATGCTGGCGAGTATGTCTGGATTGATTTTGGAGAACCGGGTATATCCAGTCCTCCTGATGAAGTTGTGAAAGCCGTCGATCTAGAGCCAGGAAAGTGCTACGTTGAAATGTCCATATGGTCCTGTTTTCGCTGCATTGGAATATGTGATGCTCGATGGTGTCTGTCTGGCCGGGGCGCTGGCTGCAGTTGGAGTCCGCTCTCCTGTTCATTCTATGTAGAAGCTCGTTGGTTAATATTTTACGATGCGCCACCGAAAACCACACTGATCGTTGGCGTGAGCTTAATTGCTTCGAGTGTATGTTTTTGAAAATTTTCCTCCAATCGCTTTGTGGATTTTCCCTGATTATTTTGGGCTCTTTCAGCTGTTTCAAAAAGTAATTGTATATTACACTAGAAGAAGGTGCCCTAGCTATTTCGTCCGTTAGGAATGCTGTCTCTTTGACCACCGTACGGATGTGCTCATATTTTCTTGGAATGCATGAGAGATTTGGAGGGTTTGCGTTGTGCTCTAGAAACCCCCACAAAAAGGGTAGATCTGAACCGATTTTCATCATGCGATTTATTAATAGGGCCTTGGATTTAATAGGCGGCGAGTGTAGGTTTAATCCTCCTAGACGTTTAGGTAGAATTAATGTTTCGAAAGCAATTCGGGTTAAATTCTTCCCATACCACAGAAACGAGCCGATTCGCGAAATAAATTTCCCGCCGTATTTGTTTGGTAGAGGGATCACTGATGCTGTGTACCATATTTTTGACGTAATGAACGTGTTCAATAAAGTTATTTTCTGTATGATATTAAGATTTCGCGAGTTGTTCATCCACATACCTGTTTGAACGCCTCGTAGAACCGCAATCCAGTTTTGCTCAACAGTGCTTGAGAAATCTTCGGCAAAATGGATTCCGAGGATTTTCACCGATGACTGCATTTGTAACCACTCGCTACGTGGTGTCAAGTTCAAAGTGCCGATCTTTAGGGCGTTAGTTTTCTGCGTGTTGAGTATTGCTCCAGAAACAGTTGTGAAATCGGCAAAGATATTTCGAATTGCAAGTAGCTGAGTTTCACTTCCGACGAACATAGATATGTCATCCGCATATGCGTTAAGTACCGCATGAGGAAAATGTCTTCGCAGTTTATCGAGCAAGGGTTGTATATATATAACAAACAAGATCATTGAAATGGGATCACCTTGACGCACTGACCTTTGAATTTTGATTTCGCTTCCTAGCTTCCCATTGATCAGAACTTTGGAGAAGCTGTTGTTCATGCAGAACATTAAGAGATTTATCAATTCCTGGTTGAAGTTCATTTTTTCCATCGTTCTTGCAAGGAAGCTGTACTCCACTCTATCGAAGGCATGGTCGAAGTCGAAAGCTACTAACATTTCGTTTTCGCGCTGTTGTTTAAGTTCGCAGATGCGGTTCAGTATTCGGGCGGTAGCTTCAAAGATGTTTCGCTTACCATTGCAGCATTTTTGGTTTTTGGATAGCACCAGTGGAAGCAGGGGACTCATTCTATTTTTTAATATCCTAGCGAATATTTTATAGTCGGTGTTTAATAGTGAGATCGGTCTGTACGATTTTATACTGTTATCACTTTTCTTCTTTTTTACTAGCACAATAACGCCATCAAAGAATTCCTTGGGAGCTTGGGATGACATAGCTTCATTAATGATGAATGTGAACTCTCGCTGGATCACATGCCATGATTTCAAAAAAAATTCCTTCGGTAGACCATCCACGCCCGGCGATTTACGTGAGCTGCTTGCTTTTATTGCTTGTAATATCTCATTTGGTGAAATTTCATTCAGTATGCGATCGTTGTCTTGATTCTCGTTTGGGATGCGTTTTGCTGGATCGAAGCTGTCGTTTACTGTGGTGTTTGTTGAGGAGTACAGGTTCGCAAAATAGTCCTGCACGCTCTGATGTATTTCATTTGGATCCCTTATTATGGTAGCTTCATTTTGCAGCGTTTTGATCGAAGTTTCAGCTCGTCGGGTCTTTTTATTTGCTACGTGGAATATTGATGTGCTTTCTCCGCCGATGTATGCTTCGTTCCAAGACCGCGTTTGCTGCGCATAGTTCCGTTGAAGAAGCAGCATTTTTCCCTTTATGTGGTTAATACTACGTAGCTGTCGGGGATCGCCATAGTAGCGATCGTAGGATGAGCGAAGCAGAGCGTAATACAGTTCCATTGTGTCACAGAAGGAACGTCTTTTTATCGAAGCTTTCCATTTTAGGAAGGAAATAAGTTTTGGTTTGACAAATTTGATCCACCATTCAATCCATGTACGGAAATTCCTTCGGTTCCTTGTCCAATACACCCATTTGACTTGAAGTTCGTTGATAACTGTTGGATCATTCACTAAATTTGGATGCATACGCCATACACCCCGACCAGGTGGATTCCCAAGTGTGGGAAGCACAGTGCGGATAATGTATGCTTTATGATCCGAGAAAGCCGTTGCTGCAAAATGTGCTGTTCTTATCCACCCGCGTATATTTGGAGTGAGAAGAATTCGGTCTATCCTGGAGGCAGAGTCAGATCTGATAAATGAAAATTCTACATGCTGTCGATGTATAAGCTCCCAGCTGTCATCAACTCCTGAGGCAGACATGAACCTTTTAAGCATTGGACTGTGTGCATTAGAACCGGTGGCGTCTTTTTGATTCACTACAGAGTTGAAATCACCCCCAATAATTGCAGTGTGTGTCGCATTGTAGAAGTAGTATGGTAGCACATTGTTATAGAAATTCTCCCGAGCGTTTCTATTTTGCGTTCCTGACGGTGCATAAACGTTGATGAATGTAACGTCATTTATCCGTGCGCTAATAATTCTTGAGTCCATGCTTCTATCAATGTTAGTGAGGGGGAAAAAGCTTCGTGCTGCAATCGCTGTTCCTCTTCTATGCTCGTCTACATTGTACTCAATGCTGAAACCTGGTATGTTGAGGCTTGTCGTTGCCACCTCTTGCAGGAAGATAATATCTAGTTCAGCAGACCGGATGAAGGAATTCAGGGCATCGAGTTTTGTCCCGTTTGTCACTGCGTTCATGTTGATTGTAGCAATCTTGTAGCTCATCATATCAGCCATTTCCACCGTAGAGAAGGCAGTTCGTTGACATGTTTGCTCAACCAGCTAAAAGTCGTCGCGATGTTGGCAGGAACACGAAGACCAGCGAAACACCTTATGGTGGTGGCAGTAGCAGCGAAAGCTGAGAATGGTGAAATCTTGCTGAGGGTGGCAGTATCATATGTTGCTTCGGCGGGACATATACTGCCCAAAATGCTTACCGAGAAAGCTGAAATCGATGCTGGCATACTCGTTCTATGCAAAATTCCATCACAGCAGGTAGACTCTTGCAGATTGATCAAATGATTGCTCCAAAAGTACGGACAGCTGATGGGCGCCGTTGCAGTGGCGACGTACACTGAGACGGAAAGGAGCAGTGAAGCAAAAGGCGCTGCTTGCACCTTCAGTTTGTTGCTGCAGTGGTGACACGAGTAGCTAATCAAAATTTGCCTGGCGACGAGCACTAGCGTAATCATTTGAGTGTTGTACAAACTGGACGGATGGTTGACGAGTGCAAATGCAGCAACGCAATACTGCATACTGCATTTATTTATGTTTCGCCGACACGACGAATGGCAGCAGGCAGCAGGGTGAGCTGGGAACGGTGAAAACTTGCTGAAGGTGGTAGTATCTAAATTTGCTTCGGCGGGACATATACTGTTCAAAATGCTTACCGAGGAAGCTGAAATCACTGCTGGCATAATCGTTTTATGTGAAGTTCCATCACAGCAGTCGGACAATTCCAGAGACATCGATTGATTGCCCCGACAGGATGGACAGCTGATGGGTGTTGTTGCGGTGGCGATATAAGCTGGGAGCGATAGAAGCAGGAAAGCAAAGGGCGCTGCTTGCACATCCAGTTCGTTGCTGCAGTGTTGAGGTGAGTAGCTATTCAAAATTTGTCTGACGACGGGCGCCTGCTTAATCATATCAATGTTGCACAAACTGGGCCGATGGCTGACGAGTATAAATGCTGCAATGCAATATTGCATTTCGCATTTGTTTATATTTTGATGACTCGACGAATAGCGGCAGGGCTCAGCGGCGTCGGGGGGAGCTAGAAACGTTGAAAACTTTCTGAGGATGGCAGTATCGACGTTTGCTTCGGTGGGACATATACTGTCCAAAATGCTTACCGGGGCAGCCAGACGCTCTGCTTGCAGATTCGTTTTGTTGCTACGGTGATGAGACGGATAGTTTGTCAATTCTCCTTTTTTTTCTTGCAGTGACGGGCCCAACTATAGGTAACACTGGCGGAAGGATTTTGCAGCGGCGTATTGTTGTTGTATTGACGAGAACGGTGCTCGCCGGGTACATCAGCAGCGGCACAAACTGATGAAGATAAAATTTTGCGGAGAAGAAAAAGTTTTCACATTCATTTTTTTGTCGTTGCTATGATAGGGCTGGTTTAGGTTTGCTTCCCTACTTATTGTTTGTGGCGTGAAGTTGAACGAGTGAGATGTGGCTCTAATCTTGTGTCGGGCCGGGACGGTCTTTTTTCGTTGTTTCTTTTATTTTCAAGAGGCGATGCCGGTCTTTTTGTGTTCACTGTGCTGGTTTTGTTTTTCTCTGCAATTAAATCGTTGCTTTCGTCTGCGAAGCCGGCAAAGGGGCTCGTAACGTTTACGATTTGGTGATCATTCGTGGTTTTGGAATTACTAATAGTCTCTTGTTGTTGCTGATCACTGTTCTCTGGTGCTGGTTCGGCTACCATTACGGTATCACTTCCAGCCAGCGATACGTTTGACCCGTGGTGTGGCATACCCTTTTTTAACCCTGCGGAGCTGGCGCTATTTGGCTGACGAAAATTCTGCTGCGGAGATGACCGACTGTCGCCGTTTTTCACGATTTCGGCTAGTGTCAGACGACCGCTGACGCTCGGTTTCAATGATTTTGCAAACTCAGAGCACTTTTGTGCATAGTGAACTCTACGGTTGCAATGTTTGCATGTGGCAACTTGACCTTTGTAGGTTATGAGAGTCATAGTCGTGTCCACCATTACATATGACGGTATCGGTTTTACGAGCTTCATGCGCATGATCCTCACTCCATTTGGGACACCGGGAAAGAAATCTTTCCAGATTTCATCACGGATTGAGAGGATTTCACCGTACTCACGCATCCGGTATGCTAGCTGTCTGTTAGTTGTGCTCGGGCGGAGGTCATGAACTCTAACCTCAATAGATCCATCTTCCATTGACAGTGGAATGCTGTAGGATTTTCCGTCGTGTTCTAGCTGGTGTTTCATGTTGTGTTCTTGTACTATGTCCTGTGCTGTTTGAGCGGAATCGGTGCCCACGAAGACACGCCCGTTGGTGACTTGCAAGTGCTGTAGCTTGGTCGCTTCGATAGCGAGATTTTTGGTTATGAATTCCGCGATCGCGGGTAGGTTCAGTTTAGTCGGTACAACTTTAAAGTTGATGACAAATGTTTTGTCAATCGACGATGCCATTTTGGCAGTTGCTAGTTCCGAATATCGGAGTATTAAGTTGTATTAATATGCCGGACTAAGTCCGCGAACTTCGTTGTAGAAAAACCACTATTGTCGTTAAAAACGCGTGTGCTCTCGACAACAGTTTGCTGTCAACTGACATTCAAAAAAGGTTTCAAACATTTTACCAAGGTGCCGTATTACATTACTCTCTTTACCCTGAGTGTTCGATAATCTCCGTATTGCAAACACAATTTCAATTTTGTTCTTTATCAAAAAATATGTGGTCGTCCTGAAAATAACGGTTTTTGCAAGAGCATTTCTTTGGGCAGCCCTAAGTTTGTGCCGCTAAAACAACAAAAATGATCCATAAAAAATTGAAAAACGATCCATAAAAAAGTTGTCCATGTTCCATAAAACAAAGCTGAAAATCCATAAAACAGTGTGAATGATCCATAAAAAGTGTGATTTGATCAATAGATTATGTAAAATTGAACCATAAAATGGTCGCAAAAGAGCACTAAAATAGTAATAAAAGAGCAATTAAAATCAACCAATGCCCCATAAAAATATTGGAAATGTTCCATAAAATGATACATTTTGCGCCATAAATTAATTGATATTGATCCATAGAATATTAACAATGTACATTAAAACACGTCGATATGTTCCATAATATCGACAAAAATGTTCCACGGTATTATAAAATGGAGCAATAAAATGTCAGAAAAAGTTCCATAAATTTGATAAAAAATGTTTGCTAAATAATTTTTCTTGGTCCATAGAAGATGTATTAGAAATGATTCATATATCGAACGTTAAATTATGGTTCATGGATATTTACAAAACGATCCATAGGAAAAGAAAATGAAAAATGATCCATTAATATGTGCTTATGCACCAGAAAAATTAAATGTAATGAATTCATTCGAAATTTTTGCTATTCGAACTAATAATAAAGTTTATTACATTTGGTTGTAATGTCAAAGTACAACAAACAATGCATACATTATAGTTAAACTTCAGCTTCCGTATCCCACTAGTCAGCTAACTGACCTTAGCTAACCTGAAATCATTATGGCAACTCTTTAAACGTCAGGATATTTATGATATTAGAGCGCTGAAAGTTATTAGACCACTGATACAGGCTGGTATGAGCCGCAAATCTGAATAACTATCTGAAGCGAAAACGGACACATTATACACGAACACTGACTAATGTGGCTACGCCACATCGCTTTCTAGTGCACTGTCCTTCCTGTTGTCCTGTTCGCTACCGCTCAGTCGGCTTTTAACTAGCTATAGACCCTATGTTTAAGTAAACCGGGCAAACGAGAGGACCACAGGTTTGCTTGCAATTCCAACTACGGGATAACCCATGCCTCGTCCAACGGATCCTCAGCGGCTTTGCGCCGCTTCGGATCCTTGGCCTCGGCTATGCGGCCAAGCCGCATCACACTAGCTCCCAGTATAAGCTCACTTGTTAAAACACTGTCACTGTTATGAGAATTATTAAGTACAATTTATTTTTTCAGTTTACAATAAAATTTCGCATGAATTCATTAAATTTTTTTCTAGTGCATAAGCACATATTAATGGATCGTTTTACATTTTCTTTTCTTATGGATCGTTTTGTAAATATCCATGAACCATAATTTAACGTTCGATATATGAATCATTTCAAATGTTCATTTATGCATCTTTTATGGACCAAGAAAAATTATTTAGCAAAAATTTTCATCAAATTTATGGAACTTTTTCTGACATTTTATTGCTCCAATTTGTAATACCGTGGAACATTTTTGTCGATATTATGGAACATATAGACGTGTTTTAATGTACATTGTTAATATTCTATGGATCAATGTCAGTTAATTTATGGCGCAAAATGTATCATTTTATGGAACATTTCCAATATTTTTATGGGGCATTGGTTGATTTTAATTGCTCTTTTATTACCATTTTAGTGCTCTTTTGCGACCATTTTATGGTTCAATTTTACATAGTCTATGGATCAAATCACCCTTTTTTATGGATCATTCACACTGTTTTATGGATTTTCAGTTTTGTTTTATGGAACATTGACAACTTTTTTATGGATCGTTGTACAATTATTTATGGATTATTTAAAATATTTTATATGCAAAAGTACATTTTCCCATTTCTTTGGTAAGTCTCAGCGTTCGATTTATGCTTTCTTTTCGGTCTTCTTGGGAAGCAGTACGGCTTGGATATTTGGCAACACACCGCCCTGAGCAATTGTCACTCCGGAGAGCAGTTTGTTCAACTTTTCGTTGTTACGAATCACCAGCTGCTGAAGACGTGGGATAATTCGTCTTTTTGTTGTCACGGGCAGCATTTCCTTCCAATTTAAACACTTTAGCAGCAAGGTATTTCATTACAGCTACTAAGTAAACGGCACTCCGATGCGTTCAACTCAATTAACTTGTGTATCGACCAACGAAGAGGAGCTACGAAGAACACATATTGAGTACAACACAAAAAAGGACGAGCTTACATTGTGCTGTAGTCAGGTATAAAAACTCAGCATGCTGTTGCTCACGATCAGTTCGTTTCCAGCATCGTAACTGTACGTCGGTCGAAATGTGTGCTGTTTGCTGCTGTCAGAAGAGTTGGCCAAGCACGCCGTCTCAGATGGCACCAAAGCTGTTACCATATACACCAGCTCCAAGTAAATTCCGAACACTGCCCAAACAAAAGGCCCTTTTCAGGGCCATCAATTTATCGACAAAGAATGAAATTGAAGTTTTGTTATTAGAAGCATCAGAAAGTGGCTTGCCAAGAGCGTTGGATGGTAAGTGAGCCACTTGTGAACAACACCGTCGCTTTCACGTAGAGTGGCACAAAATCATAAGGTTTTTGGGATTTGTAGACAGTTTAGTGTAATGATTCAATTTACAAAAATCGAACGTTTTCTAGCGTTTCGATATAGGTGCTTCGTTTAAAAATTTTAGACCAGAATGCTGCTTTTTTTAAACGTGAAAATCTGCTGTTGTACTGAATGAAAACCTTCGATTTTTACGCTGATTGGAAATAGTTGTGACTAATTGGAGTTCACTGGCACACGTTGAACATAGCAGTCGCATTTTAGGTCTTTGCCTGTTTCGTTACCGCCATAGGTTAGATACGAGGAAGTTTTCTTGTGTTCAGGACGTGGAAATTTGTGTTAAGTGATGTGTTCTGTGGAATGTTAAAAAAATCATAGTGGTAATAAATTTCGGTTGTTTTGTGACGAATTTTCGTCGAAAAAACGCCCTGGTGGCGGTTGCTAAATGGAAGACAAGAGAAAAACGATGCCCAACTGTGTGTGTATATATATGCGTATGATTGAAACCTGCAAGGAGACAAAACAGTTTCAAACACCACTCGCTGTATCGCAACAGGCAATGAATGGACAACAAAATTACGGTGAGAGCTTTCCAATTATGTTTGTATTAGTTTATTTCCAGGTTGTTTGTACGAGCATACCATTGGCACTGGTTTGGTAGCGTTCTTGCTTATGTAATCTGCAAGCATATAGTGGTGTCGGTGGAGATAGGATAGGCTCATGTTCTTTTTTCAGTGCGAGGTACATGATACACCTCATCGGGATGAGATGCTTGACTGTATTGGGTGTTTTTGCTGAATGTGTGGACGGGCGTACAACTCACGCATACCTTGGGTGTGTGCTGGTGGCAGGGTTTGAATGACGGCATCGTGGTGCATGAAAGGTTTTCTGTACATAGATGGAATCAATTATTATCTTTTATTCGTATCTTCGGCTTAGTTTGGTTTGGAAGGGGTCGGTGAGATGCGTTTCAGAGTGGGTTGGTCTGGGAATCTGGAGGAACGGTTTTTGGTTGCGGTGTTGCCGAGTATGCAACGTGTCCAGTTTAAGGACGAAACTGCATTTAATCGCAATTCATGTGTTGTTGCTTGAAGGTCATTATGTCATTGTGTTTCTCCGACATTCTTATATAGAGAAACATTTCAAATTGCAATATAGCTTGGGTCAATCTCAAGATCAAGTGGTTTGAAGCGGGAAACTCAAAGTGTCTCATCACGTTTCTCGCTGTGTCTCAGTGGCCAGGCCGAGTTTCACATATGTTTTGTACGTATTTCCTTATCATAACTAGTAGTTGGCATAATAATAAATTAATCGCGCGGAAGCCACTGCTTAGAATCGATATTCTATTCACACATCCATCTGCCGTGGAAGTAACACGGTTGCCCATTATTTTCTTATTATTTTTGTGTTTCAGTATTAGTAAAAGTCCCCCTCTTACTACGAATCCATTATTTGTGTACAATTCTAGCTATAGTACGAAATGAATAAATTTTACACATATATATATATATATATATATATATATATATATATATATATGTTATATAGTGTTTGGCATTTTATTAGGACGATCCCCGGGAAAAATTAACGACTGATGAAAACTACGAGAATTCGCCGCGCGATTAAAAATTAAACGATATCGATTAAAATATAAGCAATGCTTCTTATAGTCGGATAGCTCTTGTTGCTTATTTCGCCAATCATATTAATACAACAAGGTATAAATTTCCCAGAGCCTCGGCGGCCGGCTGCCGAGAGTCGTTTTATATGACAATGCTGTCACCTCGGTTGGTTTATTATCATCAACGCAATTCGTCTAGAGATAGCACAGAATGTCGCGCGCGGATATTGATAGCAAAAGAGTCGGCATGTTACAAATTCGTTTATGGAGAAAGCATATAATTAACACGTTTTGATCACGATAATCACACTAAGATACCAGAATAGTAAGATTCAATGAAGTATTAACAATTCCATTACAACGGATATCTCGAACCAGTAAAGACAACTTCATGACATTCTATTTTATTGTTCTAGAATTGACGAGCTTTGCCGGCCCCTTCTTTCACAAATATTGTTCAATTAAATATAAGCAACACTCCCGACGGCCGGCTATCCGGAATTTGAATTGCATATTTCACACCGAGTTTCCAAATAATAAAACAAACGATAAATCTTTTAAAAATTCTCGGCAGCCGGCTGCCCAGAGCAAATAACACATGATAACATTTATGATAGTTGCGTAGATCATATCACTTATCAAGGTGAATCCCGATTTATGTAACTATTTATCCCATCCCACTAACAAAATCACCTTTCCGTGGCAACCGTGGAGATGCAGAGGTATATACGGTCTCCATAACAACGGTTGTTACACTAACGTTCCTTCCCTTCCCCGATGACTGTAAGGACGTGGCCGGCGCCGTTATTGATACTTCAAAATGTTGAACTCTCGAAACGTGCACATTGAGAATGGATAGCTACTCACAGGCCCCATTCGTTGATTCTCTGTGCAATTTCGCTTAGCAACTACGAATTGTGCGGTCATCATGCTCATGCTCATGCTCAAGTTTCTTTTATTAACTAGTATTAAGTTTGCGTTTATTAATTCTGTACTTTTACCAGTGAATCATAAGAAAATGTTTTTCTAATACACAAACCTGAAGACTTATGCAAATCCTTCCAAGAAAATCAGTGAATGTGGCAACTCTGCCACTAAGCGAAAGCTACACCAAAACGAATGATGAAAATATTTTCATTTATCCCACAAAATAAATTTTAATAAATAGGAACGCCTAGATGCAAAGCATGCTCATTCGGTGTGAGCTGCGAAAGGGGAACAAAGGTTCTTTTCAGAACCACCATAATTATTAAAAAGAATAACTTAAAACATTCCCACATATTTCATTGTGTATCATTCGATTTGAATTACAAGTCAAACGAGTAGTCACGACACTCCGGTTATGTCCTAGACATTACCCACCCATCTTTTTTTTCCTTTTTTTATTAACGACTGATAGTGAGTCAATCTTTTTCCTTTTTTATATTGTAACGACATATAATTAACAAGGGACTGGAAGGTGAAGTATTTTTCAAATATTAAGAGCCATAGTACTCAAGGAAGAGCAATGATTTGAAGTAAGAAAGTTTAGAAAAGCGTGGAGTAGGGTCAATGAACAAACTTAGAGTTTCCCGGCTACTTAACTATTTGTTTTCTGCAACGCAGGAGTCAGGATCTTTTGGCATTAAATGTGAATCACCTGAGTCTGCGGCATGTCCGGACAAGCGTAAAGTCAATTTAATGACTTATGCTGTCGGAACCGACAAAAAGTTAAGTCACGGAAAACTTCCACCCTAAGCATTTTGCGACGATGAAACTCATTGAATGAGTTAGTTTTTGCCCTCACTAATAGCGAATTTTTTCTGCGTGGTTAATGGACAACCCCCAGGTTGAAACGAATGTTGCACCCAGCTTGTAAGTAAATCATAGATTTCTTCATTCACAGCTGCTGTGACTCGCTGGAAGTGTACGGTGAACTACCATGCGGTTACATCGTTTCCAAGCATGTGGGGTGTACACATAGATTTTTTATTTTCAAAAAATTATATCTCCGAGACCTCTAGATCTGGTTCAAAAATATGTGTGAGAAGTTGTGTAGAATTGAATGATCTTTCAAATAAAAATATAAAAGACGCCTAGTAACAGAAAATTCAGAAACGGAAAAATGTGTATTATGAATTATGCCAAACGACCATTATGCCAAATGACCATTATGCCAAATAATCATTATGCCAAATGACCATTATACCTAATGACCATTATTCCAAATGAACATTATGCCAAACGAAAGTATGTGTCACCTACTGTTATGCCAAATAAACTTATGCCAAACGAACTTATGCAAAACGACGTGCTCCCGGTTCTATTATAAATTACACGTTATTGATTTTTTTGCACTCGTTTATTGAGAGGTTTAATATTTTTTCAATGCAATTATACGATCAATCCAGTTTGTTAACAAACAATCCCAATTGCTTTTCACTGTCCTAATGAAACTCGCCGCACTATGCAAACAAACACCTGGAGCAGATGAATCATTCTATTGAATTCCCTTATGCAATGCATTGAAAGGCATTTCTTATGTCATCGATTGTAAGCGGACATTTACGTAAAATTTCTAGTGTAAATAAAACTACAAACCGTAGAAATAAATGTTTTACTTAAAAATATCCACCAACATAAATAAGGTGCACCTTATTCGTTATAGAAACTAACTAATATTGTATATCAGTTATTTATTTGATTATTAACTTATACATGTATATAAATTGCTATTGCTAAACCTTCTCGCTAGTAGATCTTATTATGTAATGAAACTGTATGTTTTGCTAATCCTTCCCACCTATCAGGAACAGCCAGAAAATATCTGAGAAACAGAGATGTTATCTACACAATCAACTAAGCAATTGTATTGCACATACCTGTCCATTGCCTCGCTGAAACGACTTTTGTACATTTTCGGAGAAACTACAGTTGGTAGTTTTCCATGCCCTCCCATAATACCAGATTGTTTGATAATAGATTCAACTCTCTTATCTAGTGTAAACGTGCGTATGTAATCTGCAAAATTAAAAAAGGAATATTTGCAATACTTACTTTATTAAGTACGATTCACACGCTTCCGTCACCGGTACGGAACGTCAAGATTAGTTACATGCAGTTGAATGGAAGCATGCACACACAACACTAACGGTACGGTGACTTACGGCGCGTGTGAACATGCACAAGAGAAAAGTATTAAAGTGTGTTAGATCTTCATAAAAATCAATCAGCTTATGTGAAATGTTGTTACAGCGCTGCTGATTGATTTTTATGAAGATCTAATGCACGGTATGAAAAAAACTACTTTTTTTTCGTTTTCGATTTTTGCCCTGTCTCTGTTCAACCATAAACTTATCCTGACAGAACGGCGACGTTCCGTTGACGTTGATGGAAGTTGATGTATCGTCTGAATCATTCTTTATATGTCATATGTGATGATTTGCGTTATAAAAATCTCACCTATGATTCCAACAACCAGTAAGCGCTCTTTGTTGTCCAAACCTACCAATAACGAGTAATCTATTACTTCGTTCTTTTCTAGGAATGACGCATCCCGATCTATCGCTTCCTTCAGTATTGTACGACTGTGGGTAAGAATATATAACGGATTTGTCCACGACACTGAAAATATTTTAAATAAAGAATTTATTGAAACGTTGATGAATATATTGGATCCTATTGTACATTTGAGGGGTTAGATTCCTTTACATTTTGTGAAATTCAGTATATTTTAGTGACATTTTAAAGTAAAATCTAATAAAAATTTGTTAACATATAGACCATGTTTTTTACAATTTTGTAAATAAACATTTATAAGGTTAAGTTTGTGTATGCGAAGGGATATTAGTTAAGAAACATAAATTATGGAATCAAGATTCGATTTTTTTTAAACTTCAGCTCCATTCCAGCATTTTCCCTTGCTTGGAAAAGTCTTCATTCACATATTATTATGTAATCCCGGTGACATTAAATCGATTGGTAATTTGGCTGTGGAGATATCGTGCTCACCATAAACGGTAAATGTTTACTAAATTCTTAAATCTTTTTTAACAAGCACATAAAACATTCTACTAAATACTTTTGATCAAATCTCGACAAACATATGATTACGGCGTAAAAGCGAACTGTAAAAATTATCTTTGAAGCGGAATTCCGCAAACCGGCCGAACTGGCCGAACACTATTCCCAGTAATTAATGAAAGAGTTTTCTCTTTCATTAATCGATAGAAAGATGAACGACCACTTTGTTTTCAGTAATAAGAGATGGCGTTTGGTCACGGATTTCTTACAATAATATTTTATTGCGTCTATCACCAACGTTTCGAAGGTCTATGCCTTCATCTTCTGGGCAAAACTACAATTTGAACAATAATTTGAACAATAATTACATACAACATTCAATTTGCAAACACACAGATTACTTACACCACGAACAATATTATCTTAGTCAAGTTGGTTTGAACATTTAGACGGAAAAAAACAACGCACTGATCTACACTGTAATGTCAAAATTAAGTTTGAATTTGATTTGAGCTGCAAATTTGTTTGAATTGTGGCAACTTACACAGACGGTCCCCGCACACATCACTAGCAGACTGAGCAATGAAACGTTTCAAAAAGCAATAGTGTGTGTTGTAAACAGTATCGAGGTATGGAACAGATGGAAGTGGAAACAGCAATAATTTGACGTATGGGAAACGAGCAGAAGAGAGTGAGCGAAGTTTATGCTTAATGAGAGAGAGAAAGAGAGAGAGAGAGAGAGAGAGAGAGAGAGAGAGAGAGAGAAGAGAGAGAGAGAGAGAGAGAGAGAGAGAGAGAGAGAGAGAGAGAGAGAGAGAGTAGCACCCCAGAGTATGCTGCATTCAAATTATTAGTGTCGGTTCTGAAATCAATTGTTGTACCATCACTAAACTGCCGTTCAAAGCATAATTGTCCCATGTATATAGGGAATCCCATAGAACATGGGACAAATATGCTTATAACGGCAGTAAAAATGTGGCACATTTCCAAAATCTATAAAGCTTGTAATCGGTTGTCATGGTCTAAAATTGTTGTTTTTGATAGATCAAAGCTGTGCTCATTATCAATGGCATGAACCATTAGCGCTGTCTTTTGAAGTAGAATACTTCTAACGTTTCAATATGGGGTCCCGTTTCAAAAATTTCAGTTGAGAAATTTTCCCAGGTTTGAAATGCGAATATCTTCCGTTCTACTGGACGAAATCGCAATATTTTTGCACTATCTGATCGGAAATTTGTGCACGTATTTCGTATTAAATTTCGGAATTACTGCGACTACTATAAATAAAGCAAAACAAGGATTTTCAGAAAATCCTTCGGAAACAGCGAGGAAAATGCGCAATTTGCCAGCATATCCCACGCAGAGCCGTCAAAAAGGAGCATGTAAGCGTTTCATTACATACGGGAATGTTATATATACAGGTCACGGCAGGTTGTTTTGTATCAGTGGGTGCTCGCTTACCACACGAGCAACACGTTCGTCCGGACGGTACAATGAGCGGTATCATGTTTGCGTTCCCGTACCAAGCGTCATCGCAAGGTTCTTCGTGATAAAATCCAGGGAATCACCAAATCTGCCATTCGGCGTCTGGCTCGTCGTGGTGGTGTAAAATGCATCTCCGATTTAATCTACGAATGCTGATGGTGTGCAGGAAAATGTCATCCGAGATGCCGTAACCTACACTGAACACGCCAAGCGCAAAACCGCAATGAATGTCGTCTATAGTCTGAAGCGGCAGGGATGCATATTGTATGGATTTGGAAGTTGAAAAGGTAAAACTCACTTGTATCGTTATAAAAAAGGCCCTTTTCAGGGCCACCAAAATCATTTTAAAGAATAAGTTTGCATTTTCTATTTCATGGACTGTTTCTCCCTAGAGAGCAATTTGGGTTAAACTCTAAATTATGATTTATTTCAGTACGAAAATTGCAAATATGGTCAGAAACAAACTGGAGTGAAGTGGAAAACATTTTTACTATGCGCATTCAAAAAAAATTAAAGGGTTGTGTACAGGACACGACCACGGTGACATTAAAAATGTAGCTTTTTTCAAGAGCGTGCAAATGAATTTTATCTATCACACATATCGACTCACGTTCTTGTTCACTCGCCTGTTTTCATATGTCACAATTTGCTATATACCCTCCCCATCAAAACATAATTTATTGAAGGTCTTTTAACGGTAATCTATTATTTATTCAAGTATCTCACTAGGTGATTGGCATTATTTGGCTGATCCAACTAGTAAAAATAGGCTGGTCTGTCCAGAAAATATATTCAAAAGAAAAGTTCCATATTGAGAGCTGTGATGAGGAAGCCCACGCCCGCCAACGGAAATATACAGATTCTCCATGAAATATGAAATTTCATTTTCCATTTAAATTTTCAATAATGTACTAATGAACTTAAGCAAACAATCTTAAGGTTAAGTATTTCTTGATCGATTAGTGGTTGAACCAATTAAAATATTTGATAAATTACATCATTGTTATACAACGTTCGCACTACCAGTTAAAACGGGTTTTTATGCTATCTTGGTGACATTTTTCTTGTTGCTAATTATTAAAACGTGTTATAACTCTGTAGTGTAAACATTGTATTATTAAACCAATTCTGCAGCGTTTTATGTTATATAGGTGTTTTATGTGGTAATAGGACTGACATAATTATATCTTCAGTACAGCGGTTTGTTTCATAATTTAAAACAGATTTATTTTAAAATTTAAATTAGTATACCCAACCGTTCTATTTGTTGTATACTTTAAAACGCAATTAGAACTATGTTTTAAATACATAGGGTAGGACAGATGTTCTGACTGGATAAACTGGGAAAACAATTTTAAGTCCAGTAACGCTTAAGACATGGCTTGAATTTGAATCGAAAAAGAACACCCGCTTAAACTGCTGCTGGGTAAGTTCTGTTTTAAAATTTTCCGTTGTGTGCAGTACGAAACAAAAGTATTTGAAATTAGAAAACAAAAAGTTCTGCTGGGAATGTGATTGTCTCCGATGCAATTACACTCAGATTTTTCACGCAGGGGATACAGGCCGTGTAAATGAAAACCGCGTAAATTTAAAAAAAACGCGTTATTGAAAACCGCGTAAATTTCAAAATCCGCGTAATAAAACCTGAGTGTGCTCTCCTATATAAAATACTACGCTGCTGAACAGTGCATTAACTACAGAAGCACGTTGTCAGATGCCTTACACATAAAAAACATATAACCGAAATATGAAACATGAAAACCAATAGGCTCTTTACCCTACGCAGCTACAAAGCGCCGTAAACATGGATTAACAAGTTACAACGCACACGCATGCATAAAAATAAATATATTTTTTTCAAACGCAACACTCTTAAGCAGCACACACCGTATTGAATTAAATCCAAACCACCCCACCCACCCACTTTGCAAATCATTCTGTGACACCGTGCTGGTACCCGAAAAATCCGCACACGGCCACCGCTGCCGAAAATGCATAGCGTCTACCGCTTAGTGTAGTGCCCAGACGCTGCAGCCATGATCTTACCCGTTCGACATAAGAACAAAAACTGATTCAAACGGGTACGCGTCACCTCTATTTATAAACTAACCGTATATGGTTTAGTCACTTAGGTGCGAGTGTGTGCGAATGCCAACGTTACCGAAAATCGATAGCGCTTATTGCATCGCCCGGAGACGATGTTGCTCCTATGGGATAAGAGCAACAACTGATTTAAACGGACATGCGTTGCTTCTATTTATGACTTTTCGTGTTTCATTGAGCAACTAAGCTGCCCTCTCTTGACGGCTGTGTCTGAGAAATCTGCCTCACGAATGGTAATTTTCCCGTTTTTCGTGAACTTTTTAATTTTACCAATTTCCAAAAGTCTGCTTTTATTGGGGAGATATTAAATTATTACCAATATTTAAGTTAGGTGTTTCTGAATCGGTTGGTGTATGAATGATTAAAATCCATCTAGTAATATCGGAGTTATAAGCGTGCAAACCTTACATAGTTTCGTTACATGGGAGATAGTTTAGATTTTAGAATGACACCTAGCCCCAGATAGTGGAGTAAGACATTTTTAATGTCAAAAGGTTTCAATTCTCAAACATTTTACCAAGGTGCCGTATTACATTACTCTCTTTACACTGAGTGTTCGATAATCTCCGTATTGGAAAAACAATTTCAATTTTGTTCTTCATCAAAAATATGTGGTCGACCAACGAAGGGGTAGAGCTACGAAGAACACATATTGAGGACAACACAAAAAAGGACGAGCTTACATTGTGCTGTAGTCAGGTATAAAAACTCAGCATGCTGTTGTTCACGCTCAGTTCGTTTCCAGCATCAGCATGCAGCAGTTCGTTTGCAGCATCTCCCGCAAAATTCAAACCGCCGTCCGTTTGCTGCTGTCAGAAGAGTTGGTCAAGCACGCCGTCTTCGATGGCACCAAAACTGTTACCATATACACCAGCTCCAAGTAAATTTCGAACACTGCCCAAACAAAAGGCCCTTTTCAGGGCCATCAATTTATCGACAAAGAATCGAATTGAAGTTTTGTTATTACAAGCATCAGAAAGTGGCTTGCCAAGAGCGTTGGATGGTAAGTGAGCCACTTGTGAACAATATCGTCGCTTTCAAGTAGAATGGCACAAAATAAAAAAGTTATTTGTGTGATTTGTAGACAGGTTAGTGTAATGATTCAATTTACAAAAATCGAACGTTTTCTAACGTTTCGATATAGGTGCTCCGTTTCAAAATTTTCGGCCAGAATGCTGCCTGTTTTTTCAAACGTGAAAATCTGCTGTTGTATTGAATGAAAACATTCGATTTTTGCGCTGATTGGAAATAGTTGTGACTAATTCTGTAGAATGTACAATTACTGAAAATAACGGATTTTGTGAAAGCAGTGGTTGGTCCGTACAATTCGATTCCAAGCGAGCCAGACTAGTTTTCGTTGGAAGGTCCACCTCTGACAATAGAAGTAAACTATTTTATTTTGAATTCAACTACAACTTCCTTGAAAACAGCACAGCCAAAAAACTTTTCTGAAAAACGCGCAAACCTAAATTTTCCACTATAATGGAAACTGCCTGTGCCCCCGCCGCACAGCATCATCAAGATTGATAGTAATTCAAGCCGGGAGGAAAGAGGTTGTAAGGCAATGGAAAACGAAAATTTCATTTAGGGGAAGATGGGGTAAAACGCACCCCCTAAGGAAATATGATCATAACTAAGCTATAGAACATCAATTGGGAGAATTTAATTAATGATATCGTTTAGCCAACATATTCCTCTGTAATCAAAATCATAACGCTTTGCAAAATATTCAAAAACATGAAAATAATTCAATTCTTCAAAATCATTAAAAATCACCTTTTGAAAAATAAGCGGGGCAAAACGCACCTGTGCGGGGGTAAAATGCACGACAACAACGGGGCACAATGCACTACAACAACGGGGTAGAATGCACCACAACAATGGGGCATAATGCTCGGCGAACAAGCAAGTAGTTTTGTTTTCTGACGAGATTTCACAAAAGTGTGCCATTAAATAGCCTTAGGTTATGCAATTGGTAGGTTTTCAGAACGTTTTTTCTGTTTTCGATTAAAATACAGCAAAATCAGAGATGAGGCCATATTGCCCCCGATGGAGCAGAGATATTAATTTAGCAAAAAGTGAATTATTTAGTAGATTTTTCATATGTAGTGCGACAGAATAATGAACAACGGTATAAATAGAACTGGAATGCTCTAATATAATAGTAAAACAGTATTTATAAGAGCGGAAAATCCTTGTTGCACGAGCCACAATAATTACATGAGAAGAGCACGTTATTGTGTTTTGTTTATTTCTTGAGCTTCTATTGATGTACGGTTATCAAACTTTGACAGTGTATGTTTACTATGGCGCACTTCCGACTGGTGTTACCGTTTTCTAGAAATTTCCAGCTGTTTTCGATATAAGCAAGGGGTGCATTTTGCCCCAGGGGTGCGTTTTACCCCATCTTCCCCTATATCTTACTGGAATATAATTGGCTGGTCCTGAAAAGAACTTGTTGGTTTGTGGTTTATTTTGGGTCACAATTTAGGCCTGCGCGATTGCTGATAGCTGTGAATTTATCGCAGGGCGACAGTTTCTGTTCAGTAGTGACGAGGCTTCCTAACGCCAACCGTGACTGGGGCACTTTTACACGGCCTTCGTTGCTTACTGCTTGCGGGGAGGCTTTCCTCCGGTGTACTTACGAGCGGTCTGTTTGGTACGGGCCATTTATCAATAAAGAATCGAATTGAAATTTTGTTATTACAAGCATCCGAAAGTAGCTTGCCAAGAGCGTTCGATGGCAAGTGAGCTACTTGTGTACAATATCGTAGATTTCACGTAGAATGACACAAAATAAAAAGTTATCATTTGTGTGTTTGTTTACAGTTTCGTGTTTACTAGGCGCATTCAAAAAACGTTTCAATTCTCAAACATTTTACCAAAGTGCCGTATTACATTACTCTTTTTACCCTGAGTGTTCGATAACCTCCGTATTGGAAACACAATTTCAATTTTGTTCTTTATCAAAAATATGTGGTCGACCAACGAAGGGGTAGAGCTACGAAGAACACATATTGAGGACAACACAAAAAAGGACGAGCTTACATTGTGCTGTAGTCAGGTATAAAAACTCAGCATGCTGTTGCTCACGCTCAGTTCGTTTCCAGCATCAGCATCAGCAGTTCGTTTGCAGCATCTCCCGCAAAATTCAAACCACCGTCCGTTTGCTGCTGTCAGAAGAGTTGGCCAAGCACGCCGTCTTCGATGGCACCAAAACTGTTACCATATACACCAGCTCCAAGTAAATTCCGAACACTGCCCAAACAAAAGGCCCTTTTCAGGGCCATCAATTTATCGACAAAGAATCGAATTGAAGTTTTGTTATTACAAGCATCAGAAAGTGGCTTGCCAAGAGCGTTGGATGGTAAAAGAGCCACTTGTGAACAATATCGTCGCTTTCAAGTAGAATGGCACAAAATAAAAAAGTTATTTGTGTGATTTGTAGACAGGTTAGTGTAATGATTCAATTTACATAAATCGAACGTTTTCTAACGTTTCGATATAGGTGCTCCGTTTCAAAATTTTCGGCCAGAATGTTGCCTGTTTTTCTAGAAGTGAAAATCTGCTATTTTACTGAATGAAAACCTTCGATTTTTGGGCTGATTGGAAATAGTTGTGACTAATTCTGTAGAATGTACAATTACTGAAAATAACAGATTTTGTGAAAGCAGTGGTTGGTCCATACAATTCGATTCCAAGCGAGCCAGACTAGTTTTCGTTGGAAGGTCCATCTCTGACAATAGAAATAAACTATTTTTTACGTTTTAACGACATTCAATTAGCTAGAGATTACTGGGTAGGGAAAATTATGAAACTTAGAGCCATAGTACTCAAGTGAGAGCAAGGATGTGAAGTAAACAGATCGGAAAACTAGAAGTGGCAGGGTCATTAGAACAGGTTTAATATCGCACGGGCTTAATCTTTGCTTTCTGATAATGAGGGTCGAGCTTAGGCAGAATGCCATCAGAACCATGTCCAAATCACAGTCTATTGAGAACATTCAATTCAAAAACTTGAATAACTCATACCCCATTAGCCATAGCTATACACTTTCTTCAGCAAAATTACGCCCCTGAATTCGGCTCAACTATATAAAGTGTTTTCTGTACTTTTAAAATTTAGTAGATACCCAGTTTTGAAGAAAAAATACTGAAAAACATTAAAAATTTCACTTTTTACTAAGTTTTAATGGCCCTGCCGCTCTTATAATTCCAAATTTGTACAAACTAACTAACCAAACTTCTCCGTTTGGATCTCCAGAAAAATTAAAAATGCTGAAAAAAAATCTAAGACAGTTCAGGACCACTTCAACAGGCATAAATTTGAAATTTTATCCAAAATCGGCCCATTTTTTCAAAAAATCATAAGTCGCCACCAGTAGGAAGCGTTTTAGCAAACTCACTCCGAAGAAGAAAGTGGTCCCAATACCCTAACCTTTCATTTAAAAAGTGAGCCCGATGACTTTTTTAACATGATGTCATTTTGGGACACCCTAATATATAATGTTATATACATTAAGTCAACCAATGTAGCTGTCATATTTTCGGACAATGAATTAAGACTTAACAAAGTCACAGAGCGTTTCTGGAAGTAGGCTTCAGCCAGGCGTTTGCTGGGTGCTAACCTGAGTGTACTACAAACCTTTACCTTTCAGAATGAGCGACCACTCTCGAATGTGAAGATATATTTTGATTAGGCTGTGTACGCAGACGAAGTAAACATAAATAATGACTTACTGTGAGCCGTGTGAAGCAATGTTTGTAAACACAGCTCACAGTAAAAGTCATTTTTAAGTCGACTTCGTCAGCGTGCACAGCCTAATATAGAGAGCTAACCTAAGAGAGACAAAGAGGAAGTATTACTGAAACTGTAAAAAAATATTTCTAAAAATAGTTTTTGTAACATCATTTCACAAAAATCTGTATATCTGTACATACACGCAAAAATCTGTATATCTGCACATACAGATTCTTGGTCTGAAAATGGCTGAAAATCTGTATAAATACAGATTATTCTGTATTTTTGGTAACCCTGCCAGCACGGTGTCACAGAATGATTTGCAAAGTGGGTGGGTGGGGTGGTTTGGATTTAATTCAATTGGCGATTCTACGTTGAAACCGCTCGCAGATAGCGCTGGAAGGAAAGTGTTGCTGATTTTATTTTGTTCTGTCATAGTGCATATAGTTTCTGTAAACATTGGTAAAAAATGACTTTTAAACACCAAATTACCGATCAATTTGTTGATAATTGTTTATGAAAATGGAGGAAAATCATCATTTTATCAGATGATGAGTAAACATCTTGCGAAAAGAGTGTAAAACATAGTGGTTTCTAATATTATTCGCAGAGCTATATGCGCGCTGTTTCGAAATGTAATTTGTTGAGCACCGTAGCCGCCGCAACAGCATTTCCCGTTCGTCCTAAGTTAAGCTAAACCTTCATGAGATGGTGTAAATTCATGAAACTCTCCAGATCACGCGAGGAAAGAATATATCCGGCTAATAGGAAAGTGTCAGCTTTGTATCATGCACAGCCGATCCTTCTCTCCGATAGTCTTCACTGAATCTCCTACGTAGTTCAAAATATAAAGGAGTTTGACATTGGTGCTGATTGGGTCTCGGTTTCGAATTGGAACTTTATTTATGGAACGATTTTTTATAACCACAATAATACCCCGATTACATTTCGAAGAAATGTATGAGTGAAATAGTTGCAAATGGCTGTAATTTCAGAATAATTGCAAATAAAACTAAATTTCTTACTCGTTTCATTCATATTTTGGCAGTGGTTAGCTTTTTCCGAGAAGATAATGAAGATTTTGTTGTAAGCTACGACTCACTTACGGGTGAAAAAAAGCAAATTGTATCACTTTGCCAGTTCATGAGCTGAATCATAGGTGTCGCATGACTAATTTTGGTTTTGCCGCAAATCGCCAATAGGGCGCTTGCAGAACGCATGTGTATTGGTGAGCCGTTGGGCAGGCAAAAATGACAGCTGCATATAATGTATACGGATCGACGAGATTATTTTGTTTAAAATAATGAATTCATATTATTTCGAGCAAGTAAGGAAATATCCAATGCTATATACAATGCACAACTATACATTCTTCATGTAACGTAATATTTGCAAGCGTTTGAACTAGTTACGCGGATTAAATAAAAATTTAGTCAAAGTTATGCTTCACAGCCAAATATTCCAAACGAGTTTTTCCAAAAAATGCATCTTATTTCAAAATTGTGAAATATCTTGTAGGTCGAGAAAGTTCATGCATACAAGAAAGGTCCAAGAATGATTTTAATCCCTATAAAACTTAATCTTTGGTTTTGGAAATATTGAATTTGGATTTATTATCATAGATAGTGGGGTCAAATATTTCTCCATCCCAATATTTGTAAAATACAATTTGTAAAAAATTTAAGTTTTATTTCTAAGGGTAAACACATTATATTTGAAACCTGGATGCCGGTAGATTCCACAGGAATAACTCAACATAATTGGATTTAGAGAAGTATGCTTAGATACCAAGTCGGTCTACTTCAGTTCATTTAGTAATGTGCATTGCCATATAATTGACCAGAACTGCTGCTCTCCACTCGTTCTGGATAATTATTTTTTCAATATGTAACTTAAAAATCTGAACGAATATCCCCGTGTGGAAAGCGAAACAATTCTTCACTACCACGGTCGTTCATGTTGCCACTATAAACTACAGACGTTCTAAGCAGGTTTATATATAAAAATGTTTAAATAATCCTTTTTGTATAGAGTTATATAGTCCCAGATTATTATTATGAAACTGGAAGGAATTATTATCGAAAAGAATATTATTTTAATTTAAATCGTCTTAATCCATCAAATGTAAACATGCAATGTGTGCCCAACAGATGCTTTGACTGTGTGTGTAGCAAGAGCCCTATACGGTGTGTGCTGCTTAAGAGTGTTGCGTTTGAAAAAAATATATTTAATTTTATGCATGCGTGTGCGTTGTAACTTGTTAATCCATGTTTACGGCGCTTTGTAGCTGCGTAGGGTAAAGAGCCTAGTGGTTATCATATGTTTCATATTTCGGTTATATGTGATAATATCCTATAATATATATTATATATATATTTCGGTTATATGTTTTTTATCAGTAAGGCATCTGACAACGTGCTTTTGTAGTTATTGCACTGTTCAGCATCGTAATATTTTATATAGGAGAGTACACTCAGGTTTTTCACGCGGATTTTGAAATTTACGCGGTTTTCATTTACGAGTTTTTTTGAAATTTACGCGGTTTTCATTTACACGTATCCCCTGCGTAAAAAACCTGAGTGTAATTGCATCGGAAACAATCACATTCCCAGCAGAACTTTTTGTTTTCTAATTTCAAACACTTTTGTTTTGTACTTCACACAACGGAAAATTTTAAAACTGAACTTACCATCCCAGCAGCAGTTTAAGCGGGTGTTCTTTTTCGATTCAAATTCAAGCCATATCTTAAGCGTTACTGGACTTAAAATTGTTTTCCCAGTTTATCCAGTCAGAGTATCTGTCCTGAACACAGTTCTAATTGCGTTTAAAAGTATACAACAAATAGAACGGTTGGGTATACTAATTTAAATTTTAAAATAAATCTGTTTTAAATTATGAAACAAACCGCTGTACTGAAGATATAATTATGTCAGTCCTATTACCACATAAAACACCTATATAACATAAAACGCTGCAGAATTGGTTTAATAATACAATGTTTACACTACAGAGTTATAACATGTTTTAATAATTAGCAACAAGAAAAATGTCACCAAGATAGCATAAAAATCCATTTTAACTGGTAGTGCGAACGTTGTATAACAATGTAATTTATCAAATAATTTCATTTTTTCCACCACTGATCGATCAAGAAATACTTAACCTTAAGGTTATTTACTTAAGTTCATTAGTACATTATAGCAAATTTAAATGGAAAATGAAATATTTCGTGGAGAACCTGTATATTTCCGTTGGCGGGCGTGGGCTTCCTCATCACAGATCTCAATATGGAACTTTTCTTTTGAATATATTTTCTGGACAGACCAGCCTATTTTTACTAGATGGATCAGCCAAATAATGCCAATCACCTAGTGAGATACTTGATTAATTGTAATAATAGATTACCGTTAAATGACCTTCAATAAATTATGTTTTAATGGGGAGGGTATATAGCAAATTGTAACATATGAAAACAGGCGAGTGAGCAAGAACGTGAGTCGATATGCGTGATAGATAAAATTCATTTGCACGCTCTTGAAAAAAGCTACATTTTTAATGCCACCGTGGTCGTATCCTGTACACAACCCTTTAATTTTTTCTTTTGTTTACTACTTTTCTCTTTTGTTTACTACTAACTAACGACGCTGAATCTCTCTGGATAAAGGCTCGACACGTCTATCGTTTGTTTACCATTTATCTGTCAGTGTCATTCCAATCGAGCACGAGTCCTGTCAATGGCCCTCGTTTCAGAAGGATTCGAAGCGATTTTCTTCGGATTGAGTGCCTTTGACAGGACTCGTGCTCGATTGGAATGACACACAGTTATAGAAAAATAATAAGAAAAAGATAGAGATAGCGAGACTTTATCCAGAGGGATTCAGCGTCTTTACTACAAACATATGTGATTGGAGAGTAACTGTTTGTCTGGAATTTCCACGCAAAGTGAATTTTGACAGTTGGCTTACACGCCCTAATCATATGTTTGTCGAGAAATTATTTTAAACAAATTTTAGGCTGTTCGCAAAGTTGATGTATTCTATATGGGCTGTTCTATTTTGCATCACCGACTAAAACAGATCGATTGCAATGCTGAGAAGCAGTTCTATTTTTCGAGCACGTTTTTGGATCAGATTTAAAACAGCTCGACTATTTTTTTCATTAGTAGGTGTGACGGCTGACAGCAGAAAAAACAATAATGTGACACACACACATAAGTGACAAACAATAACAAAATCAAATAAACAACATTTATAACATGTGGCTAAATCATCGCATTGGGAACACCGTGTTCTAGATGTATTTTGACAGATCCAACTTACCCGACGGCTTGTCATTTTGAAACAAATTTACATCGTAGCATTGCGAACAGCCTTCAAATACTGAATTTTACCGACTGTAAAGGTTTAAAGGACCCCTTAAAACGAACTAGACACTAGAAATAGTCTTACTCTGCATAAAGTTTTCATCCATTAGCACAATTTCACCAGATTGACGATTGGGATCTACCATTCGATTGCGTAACGATCCTTTAAGATCAAATTTGTCGGTTATCTCTCTGTTGCAAAAAAGATTCTCCATTACCAGAACGGTTTTCTCTATAGATGCATTTCTGTTTAAAAGGTAATAAGAAAATATTATTGTCCAGCAGAAGATATGATATATTATCAGATAGCAGTGTAATACTAATTGCTGTAATTTTCTACCTCTCTATAAATTTATTATAAACATCTGAAAGTAATCAAATTAAACGTTTGCTACGCTTGCACTGATAAAAATCAAAGTACTTAAGGGATTTTATTTTTCAAAAAAATCTTTAAAAAAAATTATTACTTTATCTGAAAATACAACTCCTTGAGAAAATTTTCCCAAATTTTCACAGCGATCCGATCAATAGATCGAAAGTTACAGCTCTTTGAAGCGCACCTCGCCTACCATGAGCAGTGGTAACTTGAATTTTAAACTCGATTATCTCAAAATGTCGTTTTTCCAAAATAAACTTTCCATGATCACGATTGCCAAAATTCTAACCGTTTTTCGTTTTTCTTCTAATTCAATTGATAGAAATTAGTTTTATCATACCTAAACTATTTATTTGTTATGCATAAATTTTTGTTTCATAGATAAGAAGATAATTTTTAACACAATATTAAGAGCTTAGACATCGATTTTATGGGAAAAACGTTCTCGTATGCAGGAAAAAAATATTATTTATTCAACTAATCGTTAAGGTAGAGGAATACTCCTATACTAATGAATTCTTTTGAGTTTTAGAATTTTAGTTGATCTGTTGGACTTCCATCGTGATCATCGCAAGACTCTTGCTAAAATAAGGTTTCGGGGAAAAAGCCTCAACTTCACCAATTCTCAATATATTATTATAGACTAAGGGTTCATCCATAAATGACATAGCATTTTTGAGCGATTTTGAAACCCCCTCCCCTTTGTAGCATTTCGTCACAAAGTTCTAACCCCCCCCCCCCCCCCCAGATAATGACGTCGCTTGATAACAACCCCTCCCCCTTATTTCTCAATTTGTTTATTTGAATCCAGAAGACGAGTTATGTATTGCTGGTAATTAAAGCATGTTTAAAATATAAGAGAAGTAAAACATTTGAAAATTCATATTCAACTTATCAAAGCTTTAACATTGAAGCTTATACTGTTAACTATTTAACGATTTTTTGTTCCTTGGCAGCTCAAAAGTCCTCTCTAGTGATTAAATTTATCCTCTTGAGTGTCCCATTTGGAATGTTTACAGATAGTTAGTTGATAGCTGTTTTCATCAGTAGTAGAAATTAATGACACTGAATCTCTGGAGACTCACAATCTCAATCGTTTGTTTCCCATTAATCCGTTTTCAAGCACTTCGTGCATATTGTCGCAAAGATACTAAACTGTTGAACGGCGTATTTCACTAGCTGTACATGTACAGTGACACAATCTCATATTCGTATACCTCTAGTGTATATGTTTAATATTGTTTCATAAATGTTTGCACTATTCAATATAGGTATTGTTTTGTAAATGTGGTAGTAGAATCATCATCTGTCATTTTCTTATCATTTGTAATCTAAAGTGTGCAAGTTTCCGTACACTACACATAAAAAATCATTAATTGGTGTGAAAATGGCACAATTTCATTTTCGTACACTTTTGATAAATCAATTAATTTGTAATTTAAGACCTGTTATTTCTTTATTTTTTTGTTTTGCTTAGAAAAATAGATTTTATGGCTACAGAGAAGTGTTCATCGGCACAGTTTCATCTACACTAGTTTAAGAAATTTCCTCTTATTAACGTAACGGTTAAAAAAGTAAACTAACTGCTATTATGGGAGGGAAACTAATTATTACTCACCAAAACGAAGCTAAATAACTTCATAAAATCTTTGAAATTGTTCAAAGGTTACGTCCAACTATTTAACATGTCGTTAAAAACTTTGATGTGGCGAAACGTAGAGCAGATATTTCGAAAAACATGGACTATAAAATATTTACGACGAGGGATAAACGATTTTTAATTAGACAAATTTGAGAAAATCGAGTAATTAATGTTATATACATGGTAAATAAATTGAATCATAACGTACAAGTCTGCTCTGGTACGGTTCGTAATGTATGGAGAACGAAGAATTGATTTTTTATTTATTAAACAACATTGAAACATTTTATCGGAATATTGGAAAGATTGTAAACTTTGTCTACGAGTCCAAATTCAACATCTTTGACTCAAATGGCTGTTGTTTCGAGTGGAGAAAATCGAACTCAGACCTGGACGTAAAAACCTTATAACAGCAACTAAGCGCAGGGACAGTGGAGTTATTGTATGGGGTATTATATGTCCACTAAAAGTGCTAGAAATTTGGTCTTCATTGATGGAATGATGGTCCAGAATGTGTATTTTAATATGAATATCTTCAAATAAATTTTAAAGCAAAGCTTCCGTAAAATGGTACTTTTACTGAGAAATGGTGGATATTGGAAATTCGATCAGGAGAAGAACCTAAAGCATAAGGCGTGCAAAAAACGTTTAGAGTAAATTTATAATTGTTTAAATGTTATGGATTCTCTACTGCGGACCCCATTTATTAACTGATTAGACAAATAAATCGGAGCATTTGGATAAAAAGTGCGAAACTATCCGAATTATAATGAGAATGATCTTAGAAACTACTATATAGAAGAATAAGATAAAATTTAAGTTGAATACACACAAAAGCTAGTGGTCAGTATTTCAATACGATTGAAAACTGTAATTACAAACGAAAGCTACCACATTGAATATTTATTATAGAAATTTCAATTGATTTTTGAAAAAATATGTGTGCTGTACGAATATGATATTGCGTGTATATTTGACTATCTTATGATTATTTTTGAAAAAATGAGCATTTGTAGTACAAAGATAATTATTGTATCTTCCCTATGCTGTCTAGTAAACTATTTCTACATAAATAAAATGTCTCGTAAACTACTTTTTAACTTGGAAAATGCATATAAGCATTCCGCATGGCGGTGTACGAAAATAAGATTGTATCACTGTAAGTGAATTAGGGTGGGACATTGTTATGTGAAAAAACGTAATCATAACCACATCAACCGAGCACAGCACTTTTTGGTTCCATTTGTGGTCCCAAATAACTGTGCAAAATCTGGAGTCGATTGGTTTTCACCTGGCGTAGCGCGTTGCGTTTAAAATTTGTGTGGAAATTAGTATGGGAAAACCTACTTTTTGTGTTTTCCGTTCAACAGACTAAAATTCTTCCTGCAGTATGCCAACAATGAGATAAAATTGAAATTGAAGATAAGGCTTTTGATTAATTCATCCAAACATACCAATATGGTAGTTGCAAAATATATTATGTTATTTTGGTATGCTATATGAAACATCATTGGTACACCCGCAGCTTGGCAAAAATATGATTTTTTTTGCATTGAATTAATCTATCGAATTTTGAACAGCTATAACTTGTTTTAGAGACATTCTAACACCATGTATCCTTCGGCAAAGTTGTTCAGCATATCCTGGACTACACTTCTATCCAATATTTGGCATACTGCAGGAAGAACTGTAGTCTGTAGAATTAAAAAATGCAAAAAGGTAGGTTTTCCATACTAATTTCCATACAAATTTCAAACGCAATGCGCTACGCCGGGTCAAAGCCAATCGACCCAAAATTTTGCACAGTTAGAACCAAAAAAGTGCTGTGCTGAAAAAAACGATCATTTTGCCCCACCCTAATGTGTATCACACAACCAAATAATTTCAGTATGTGTCAACATCGGCTCTGTTCGTAGGTGGTCTAAATCGATCGATTCATTTGATTGTATTAGTACCGAGCCAAAACAGCTGGAATCCTGGCCGATTTCTGCTGGAATTCTGGATAATTTTTGCAGCAGAATTCCGAATGTTGCCTGGGTGAGTTCGATTGCACAATACAAATTTAAAAAATCTTTACGATGTTTTGTACCGGACTTTCTCCTAAGGTTCCAGATGCCTAGGCCCGGACTCCGAATCGGGAGTAGATCGCGGATCCGGACCATTCCATGCATCTGAACTAGTTCAGTCTTGATCAGTAACAGTTCCCAGATCTAACCCATCCCCTTTCCCCATACCAGGTCCGGACCTGGGCCAGGTTCAGACTTGGTGTTTAGATCCAGACAAGTGTATGGATCCGTACCCTCGCACAGCGTTTTTGTTGCCAAAATCTTGCTATGTATTAATTACGCCTAAATCGATAAATGACGTCTTCGGAGCAATTTGTGGCCATTACAAGCCCTTTCTCAATATCTCAATAATATATCTCCCTAAATATAAGAGATATTTACCAACTTTTTTGTAAGTACATATATCAAGATTATGTCTTCGGCGAAGTTTTAGAGCAAGCTTTTACCAATAACTGCTGAAAACACAATGTATTTATCTTTAATACCTTTAACATTATTGTCTGTTGTTTGAAGATGACCCCTTAAAAGCCAATTCGTTAATATAACCTTTTAAATATTATACTGACAAGCTGGGTGTGCCCAAAAAAAGGTTTTAATTGTCGAAATGGACAACTTTGTATACTACGATATGATCTCGTGTATTTTCGAAGTAATGCAGCATTTTTTGGAAAATATTGTGTTTCAAATGGTTATTGGTTATTTGCGTTGAAACGGTGAAGTCGACGTCAATAGTATTTTCGGAATACCTATCAAAAATAACAAGGTTTGTCATTTGCTATTATGATTTTAGTGATTCATCCTCTTAAAAACGGATGAAAATTTTGCCTTAAATTTTTGTTTAGATGTTTGAGATGATGAGCTTTTCAATTATCATTTCTATGAATTTCGTATATTCCAATCGTCAAAATATACAATTTTTATTAACTTTAACACATTAATATTTCTTATCTCGAGTATTTTCAAAGATATTGGGAAATGTTTGAAAAACAATAGTGAAAGCCATTGAGTTTTATAGTCTTCATGTAGCACTTCTAATCGCAACTAGAGGTAGCTGTCAGTTTTTGTCCGTTCAAAAGTTATTATTTTTGAAACTTTCGCAAATTTTATCAAAAATTACCGAAAAAGTCGCAGGTAACCCTCCCCCAACATGATATTTATCGTAAGTTGCTTGAAACCTAAGACAAGACATAACAATAGAGGGGGGGGGGGTCGTTTTTGTTCCAATTTTACGTCAAAATGCTCCAGCTCCTGATTGGTTGATTCTGACTTTTTGCACTGTACGCAATGTTACTGCAGAGATAAATGGTGTTTGGCAGTGTTGCTATATTCGCAGGAAAAGATTGTCATTATTATCGTTAAAAGAGTAAAAATGATTAAATTGAACAGAAATTGTGCGGCAAAGTAGAACAAGTATCTACCACACATTTGCCGTGTACATTGTTGATTAACGTTAACAGAAATAAGATAGCAACCATAATCTAAATTTTTTTTCAGAAAATGGCTTCATTAAACCTTACTAAACACCCTTGACTTGAAAAAACGGTGCTCTTCCTCAATATAGTGGATTCAAGACACAAAATATTGCAAGCATAAAATGATTTTAACGAGAATCCATTTGTATTAATAAAAATAGCAACACTGTTCGGAAGATTTCGGCAGGGCGAAAATGTGCAAAAAGAAGAATGTAGAGGGAAAAAATAAAAAGCCGATTGTCACGTCTTGTCTTAGCTTGAAACCATGTTTTAGATAAGTGTTTTTCAACCGGGGGTGAATTGCACGGGATAAATTTCAACTTGTTATCCTAACGTTCCCCTCGGATATTTATCTTTATACATCGTTTCATTGTTTTAAGAATGGAGATGCTTACTGAGAGTGAACAGGAAGACCTTTGCAGTTCACTAACTGTGATACATGAAATGTTTAAGGGAGAAAATAGTTTCGTGGCGTCTTCATATGGAATATGACAAAAATGCTTAATGTTCGCATTCTGCTTTTTGTGTGAACATGGACATTTTAGACCATCGAATTTTCCCAACAAACCGGACTTGGAAACAGAACAATATCCAAATGATGGAATTTCTCTCAAACCTGATACCCGTTTTCTAGGGTCATTTAACTCTCAGCTTTATAGAGACCTACTCGTACACTTCCCGATGGTGAAACTGCCCTAATCCGACTGAGAGTTCCCCGGCGACGGAATTTTTTCCGGTACCTATGTTCGTTTCGTAAGCCAACTAACTCCCAGTTTTGTCACCATGGTGGATTTCTGACAATACCATTTAGCTTCCCGCTTCGTCTCGATCTACTTCATCTAGTCCCAAGCGGTGGACCTGCCCTACTCAACCGGTAGGTGCCGAGGTCTGCCCAGTGACTCCGGATGGAATGTAGCTTCCGGTTCACTGGCGTCCCAACGACCCTACGCTGGTTATTCGACAGCCTCCGGCGGTGGAACTAGCCTACTCACTAGCCACCCTGTGGGGTGTCGCGGTCGTTCCGGCGATTCAAAGTGAGTCGTAGTTTCCGGTTAACTGGCGCCCAAACGACCCGCTGCTGGCTGTTTGACGCGAATTACTCGAGCTAGTCCCCAGACCAGTAACGTGCACTTATTCGAACTGTCAGCTTTGGTCATTAGTTCGTTGATCTTTTCTCTATTTCCTCTGCAGTTTGACTAAGATCTGCGCGAATACTCTACTGACTGTACTTCACGTCCTTCTTCTTTGCGCATCTCTTGTATGACATTCTCTACGCTTAGCTGTTTGGGGCCAGCAAATCACTTCGCCGAACCCTGTAACTACCCCAGCGCATTCGTCCTTGCAGTACATTGTTATTCTAGCTATCCCCTCTTTCGATGAGAAATCGATACAGTGCTGAGGGTGATCAAGCGGTTCCAGGTGGATCGTGGCTGGCAAAGATCGGAAACCACTACTTTGCCACACGCCACTCATCTAGCCCCAGTGAGGGGCTTAAATTACATAGACGGAGAGTACCCCGGCAGTGGAGGTCATCACGAAGCCGAGTCTCCTGTTACTCTTCAATATCTTCCACGGGTCCCCGATTGAACTAGTCTCCGACAATGTTCCCCGGCAATGAAAATTCTGCTGAAAACGATTTATTATTTCACCGCGGCTTTCTAGCCGATAGCGCACTTTTTTTGTTCCCTTCGCCATTTCCTCTGCAACTCGGAGAGTATAAGCGACAACATCCCAGGTATGCTCACAATCCGAAAACACAAATTCGTCATAACGTACGGAATATCATGACGCACAAGGAGCGCATCATAAATACAAAAATCAATGCGCGACATAAGGCGCGAATTTTATGACGCACACACATTCTCGCATACTATGACGCACTCCTTGTGTGTTATAATACTACGGACGTCAAGCCGTACCACTTTCCGGACATTGTGACAAGGGCCTTGATCTACACGCAATAAAGTTTAAACGTATTTTTTCTATTTCGCTTTTATTTTCATAAAGCGAAATTCGAACTCAGTAAACTTAATTTGTTTTTTGTCGATGGTGCCATTGATGATCATTAAAAATATCTGTTGAGTAATTATAATATTGAAAAATACTTACTCTCTTCTTCGCACAATCACCTTGAACACTCCGAAGATTTTCACAAGTAATGTTGGTTGATTCTTTGCAAGGCATTGCTGCAAGTATTCGAAGTAATTTGGGGCGAAATTTTCAAAAATAGAAATATCTGTCTTTGACATCTCTTTTAAGACAAACTGATCGTCGATAGTTTTACTAAATTTCGAGCCACTTTTTCCGCCCTGGGCCTCCCACCGTACACTTCTACAGAGAGATCGAGCAAACATTCGTCCGATGGATTTATTATCGTGCTCACTAGGGACGTCCATGGGCTTGGCCCGTTTCGCTGTATGATTCTTGTTCTCTGTAGTGACTTTGGGCGTTTCTAGAAAGTTGCAACGCAGATTTTCGAATTCTTTTGCAAAATATACTTTACAGGTAAATTGGGTAGCCGAGTCCTGTAAGGAATAAAAGAAGTGGGTATTATTTGGATAATTTTTCTATTTTTAAAGCAGAATTTGTGTAAGATTTCAATATAGGAGCCCAATTTCAATATATCATACAGTGATGGGAAAATATACTTTTGCATATAAAATATTTAAAATAATCAATAAAGAATTGTAAAACGATCCATAAAAAAGTTGTCCATGTTCCATGAAACAAAACTGAAAATCTTTAAAACTGTGTGAATGATCCATAAAAAAGGGTGATTTGATCCATAGATTATGTAAAATTGAACCAAAAAATGGTCGCAAAAGAGCACTAAAATAGTAATACAAGAGCAATTGAAATCAACCAATGCCCCATAAAAATATTGAAAATGTTCCATAAAATGTTACATTTTGCGCCATAAATTAACTGATATTGATCCATAGAATATTAACAATGTACATTAAAACACGTCGATATGTTCCATAATATCGACAAAAATGTTCCACGGTATTACATAATGGAGCAATAAAATGTTAGAAAAAGTTCCATAAATTTGATGAAAATGTTTGCTAAATAATTTTTCTTGGTCCATAGAAGATGTAAAAATGAGCATTAGAAATGCTATGTAGTAATTCATTATCTAACGTTAAATTATGTATATATATATATATATATATATATATATATATATATATATATATATATATATATATATATATATATATATATATATATATATATATATATATATATATATATATATATATATATATATATATATATATATATATATATATATATATATATATATATATATATATATATATATATATATATATATATATATATATATATATATATATATATATATATATATATATATATATATATATATATATATATATATATATATATATATATATATATATATATATATATATATATATATATATATATATATATATATATATATATATATATATATATATATATATATATATATATATATATATATATATATATATATATATATATATATATATATATATATATATATATATATATATATATATATATATATATATATATATATATATATATATATATATATATATATATATATATATATATATATATCAGAGCTTTCACGATTCATTCAAATTCAATCCGAACGAACCACAATACAGTTCAGTAAAACGCTTGCCTTCACCCCAACCGAATGAATTGCCGCTATGGATACCGAAGCCACAACACGAGGAAACAGGAACAGGAACGAATATATCCACACACGCTTGCATAAGCACGTATCATTATAATGATGAACAGTTGTGAGTATATCAGTATTCTCTTCTCTCTTGAATAGTGGTTCCTCTTTGCTTGGTTGATTATTTAGTGAAATTGGTTCAGGAACATACAAGCTGTTGAACCATTCAGATTCATTGTGTAATGCTGAATCTGAATATAAAATTCTTCTGGCCATATTAGCGGTTTTCAGCGTCTTTCGCTACGTCAATTAAGAACATATGCACAGTAGGGTGGGACAAAAAATAGATTCCAGCTCCGAGCAACTTTTTAGGTGCCATTTGGGTCCTAGAACAACTGTGCAAATTATTAGCTCGATCCCTGAAACTATATTTTTGCGCCCACTGTTTAAAGTTTACATGGGATTTTGTATGGGAAAATTAACTTTCACAAAATAATTCCTCCAGGAGCAACCCATTACTTCCTAAAAATAAATCGTTATGTGGCTTTTATAGGAAATTTAATAACGAAACAAAATCTCAAAAACCACGAAGCGATCTGACGCTTGAGAAAAAAGTTATTAAGCAGAAACCGATTGATGCTCTGACGATTGTTAAAATATTCACTTTTTCTTGCACCACTGCTTTTGGTTATCCAGTTATACGCGATTTTGTTTTAATTTTCTCTTAATGTGTCTAAATCATTTATCTATGCTGTTTGGACGCTGCAAGAGATTTGAGGGATAAATTGAGGCTTCTTTTGTACATAATAAAAGAATGTTAAAAAAATTGTATATAATTCGACCATCAGCAGCAGTGATGCTATGAAAAGTGAAATTTGCATCAATCTTCAGGGCATCAATCGGTTTTTACTTAATAACTTTTTCCACAAGCATCAGATCGTTTCACGGTTTTCTAGACTTTGCTTCCTTGACAAATTTCCTATAAAAACCAGACATCTATTTATTTTTAGGAGGTAAAGGGTGACTCTTGGAAGAATTATTTTGCAAAAGACGATTTCCCCATACAAAATCCCATGTAAACTTTAAACCGTGGGCGCAAAAATATAGTTTCACCTATCGAGCTAAAAATTTGCAGAGTTGTTCTGCGAGCTAAATGGGACCTAAAAAGTAAGTCGGAGCAAAATTTTATTTTTTTCATATAACCATGTCCCATGCACAGTGGCACGACTTAGAACAAAAGGTGGACTAAAGTCCAAACTTTACCGTATCGGTTCAAATAGGACGTTTTTATGTAATTTTGGTGCGCTGAATTCGTTTTTGATATTAAAACATTTTAAAAATAAACATTTACCATTCATTTTTTCGAAATCGTTCTTAAAATTTGTGTATGTTAATTTTCGTGTGCTAAATCGTTTTTTATATGAACACTTGTAAAAAAATTCATTATACATTAGGGTGGCTCAAAAATAATTATTTTGTTGTGAAGGTACAATTTTTTTTTAAAGAAATTTTTGTGCGCTATTTTGGTTATGAAAATAGAAATTAACTTTACTACTTATTAGAGTGGCTCAAAAGTAAATATATTGTCTTTTGTAATGATTTTTTTCAATAGTAAATTTGAAATTTATTTTCCACATTGAAACGAATTGATTGTCATCTCATTATGGGGTTTTAGAAATGACTATTTTGTTTTTAAGGATCAAATAAGATGTGTTAGACTAATTTTGGGACGTTTAATTCATTATTGGGTTACTTGACATGAAAACTACATTTTCATTCATTTCCAAAACAAACATTTTGAGCGTCTTAGTGGAATGTTGATTTACATTCACTAATCAACAAGATTTTTTTTCACAGGTGTGTTTTAAGTTACTTAGATTGCTTATTTCATATCTTAAATAAAAAATCCAACCCCCTTTTTTTCGCGTAAAAATTAAAAATGGTCTTATTTTACATGGATAATATCGCATACCCTTAAGCTATATCAGTGCTATGCAAACTCGGATCAAAATAGTCTCACCAAATGACTAGAACTCAACTGTGTTCACTCAATTTGACAGTTATTGCAAAAGTTAGCAAAAATAGTTCCAGAAACATTTTGACATATTTCAGATGGTTGAGAATATTTACTGATTTTTAAACATTCTTAATACCTTTACCACCCAAAAACCAAACTTCCCAATCGGTTTCTTATTCTTGATCACTAGTAAAACCCTTGTAGATCATGCTCTTAATGCTATTTGAAAGTTGTGTATGTATTAATGTCATTATTCTAGCTATAAAGTGATTATTCAAATTCAATATCACTAATAACCATGCGTCTCCATTGACAGTTTTTTAAATTTTGACTGCTTATCGCAAGTTTTCGCAAAACTAGCATAGACTCATTTTAAAGAGAATTAAAAGCTTTCGAATGAGTATAGTGTGATCGCGGGCATTCACGGGCGTCGTTGTTGTTATCGCATTAGAAGTTCGAATTCTATAAAAAATCATGACAAACAGTTATCTAAACACTAACTAAACCAACTAGTGACTATTTTTTGGCGATTTTACGATGTAATTTTATCACACGGATAATTTTGGTGAAGTAATGCAATGCATAAAATCAACCGTTTCTTTGAAAAATGAAAATAATCGTATGTAGTTCCTATGGTCAAATAATGCAAAAAACACTTGAGTTATGACCTTCAAAAAGCTGTCAAAAATCCATTTTACATTCAAATCACCTAAAATCTCGCAAAAATGTCTCTGATGGCTCAGCTGATACGAGAAAAATACTAGTGGGAATATCGCATAACCTTCATATACGGACTTAAGTCCGGGCTCGTCCCACTGTGATATGGCTTGTGGAGCGGACATTAGGCAACAGGTACCGCTTATTGGATTCTGCTGAGGTTTGAGGGGAAAAAATTGAACTTGTGTTCACGATGCATTATAAATTTAGGGAAATCGTGGATATTCAAACATCGATATGCATTTATCAGTTTTTTGGATGTTGGTTCCTCAGACGATTCAGCCCAACACATATAGGTTCATTTTTTCTAACATTGTATCTCTAGCTTACGAATATTTGGAATTTTATAATCGTGAACCAAAACGAAGTGGTTATAAGCTTGGTTATAAGTTATTCGCATTTAACAAGGACAATATATGTTTCAAACTATGATGTACTACATTCTTTTCCTAAATGTTGTACAGACAGGTTAAATGTTAACAAATATAATATTAACCACAAATTCGATGAGCAAGATATATATATATATATATATATATATATATATATATATATATATATATATATATATATATATATATATATATATATATATATATATATATATATATATATATATATATATATATATATATATATATATATATATATATATATATATATATATATATATATATATATATATATATATATATATATATATATATATATATATATATATATATATATATATATATATATATATATATATATATATATATATATATATATATATATATATATATATATATATATATATATATATATATATATATATATATATATATATATATATATATATATATATATATATATATGGAGCATTCCACGCAAAATTTGCCACAATTTTTTTTTATTTCAACATAGTAGGCGAGACTTTCCAGATTTTTTGTGTTGAATTTCATCATTTGAACAAAACCTACTTTTTTCAATCGCTCGTACTGTCAAAAGTAAAGAAGGTACCCACAAGTGCCCAAAACATGAAATGTGCGCCTTTTTCATAGCTTTCGGATGAAGTATATTAATACTTACTCAACGTATTGGTTTCATGGAAAATATTGAAAAGTTTAAAACATATCGATTTTTTTCAAACTTGGACATGATTTTTTTCCTTTTTTTTTTGAAGTAGAATACTTCTAACGTTTCAATATTTATTTATTTATTTATTTATTTATTTATTTCAAGTCGTCAATCAGATGTAGACCGGTTTCTTACAATAATTATTAAACTAACTTAACACTAGTTAAAATTTTGGTTTACTTTAAACTGCTGCTTAAGTTTTGCTTTCGACATAGTGAAGTCAATGCTTTCGCAATGTTTGTTGTAAATATTCATCATTTGGTTTAAAGGGCCAAACTTGGCATAATTAGTGCGATGGCGAATTGTACAAAAGATACTGCGGTTACGTAGTTGTCGAGAAGGAGCATAAAAATTTAGTTTCGATAAAAGTTCGATTGAATCAATACGATGTGATACAATGTCGTTTACAAATGATACCATAGAAAATTCACGACGATCTTTCAAGGTTTGAATGTCAATTAGCATGCACCGTGCTTCATAAGATGGCAAATGTAGTCCAGTCCAACCTAGTTTACGAAGAGCGAACATCAAAAACTGCTTTTGTACTAATTCTATCCGGTTTGCATGCGTTGCTGAAAAAGGCGACCAAACTATACTACAATATTCTAGTGTTGAACGCACATAGGCTACATATAATGTTTTTATTGTGTAGGGATCTTGGAAATTATAGCTGAAGCGTTTAATAAAACCTAGTGTGCTGTTTGCTTTGTTAATTATTGTGTTATAATGATCTACGAATGTTATTTTGGAATCTATAATAACTCCTAGATCTCTTATTCTGTCACACTTTTCTACTTGTTGATTTCCCAATAAGATTCTATTGTTCTGTATATTATTCTTTCTACTCAATGTTATGGAATTACATTTTTTTACATTCAGTTTCAGCAGGCTTTTATTACACCATGTATAAAATATATTTACTTCGTTTTGAAATGTCTGAAAGTCTTCACCATTTCTTATTTCTAGAAATAGTTTCATATCATCAGCATATATAAGAACTTTTACATTTTTTAGAATGAAGGAAATGTCGTTCACAAATAAAATAAAGAATAGCGGGCCCAAATGAGACCCTTGAGGGACTCCTGATATCCCTTTAAATCTAACAGCTTGTTCACGATTTGTAAGATATGATTGTACCCATGTAAGAAGTCCTGGCTCAAACCCCATTTTTTCTAATTTAAAAAGTAGCATGGGTATGTCGATGCGATCAAATGCTTTGCTAAAATCTGTATAAAAAGCTTCAACGTGGTTTCCGTTATCCATTGCTGTTAATGTGTAGTTAATGAATTCGAGTAGATTTGTACTTGTAGAACGCCCTTTGAAAAAACCATGTTGCACATGGGTAATTCTGTTCTTGATTTGGTGGAATAAATTTTCATTAACAATCGCCTCGAAAATCTTGGGAATGCACGAGATGATAGCTATTCCACGATAGTTACGCACATCGGATTTTTTACCATTTTTAAAAATTGGAACTAGGAAAGAGCTTTTCCATGTTTTAGGAAAACAACCTGATTCTAGAGACATGTTAAAAAGCCAAAATAAAGGAGCGGTTAGTTCTATTGACAAAGTTTTTAAAAACACCGGTGGAACGCCATCAGGTCCAGGGCTTTTAGAGCTATCCAAGTTTTTTAAGGCATCCATGATTGTATGTACTTTTATCTGTTTAATGTTAATATCTCTTGAAAGTTCTGGGAGGAATGAAAAGTATTCACGCTCTCGATCCTTCTCTGAAAATGTAGTGTAAACTTCCTGGAAGAATGTTGCAAAAAGATTGCAGATTTCCTCTGAGTTATCGCCTACCTTTCCATCAAGATGCATTTCTGTTGGAAAATAATCCGATTTTATTTTAGTTTTTACGTAATTAAAGAAGTTTTTTGGGCAAGTTTTTATATTGCGTTCTGTTCTTGCATTGTACTCTTCAAACGCGATATCAATGGCAAGGTTCAATTGATCGCATAGATTTAAATAGTTTGTTAAGTTATCTTCGCTGTTGTATTTTTTGTAGATTTTGTGTGCTTTCTGCTTACGATTTTTTAAATTTTTGATTTCTCTATTAAACCAGATGGGATGTTTTGAGTTATAGTGACGCCTTCTTCTTTTCAATGGTATATCTTCGTGAATGACTTCAAATAATATTTTGTAGAAGATGTCTACGGCAGCTTCAACATTTTCTTCATTTCTTAAAATCATTTGCCAGTTTATTGCATTAATTTTTTGCCTCAAGCTTTCATAGTTAGCGGACTCGTAATCAAATACCTCCTCAAATTCACTATCACCAGGTCTGTCGTTAACATGCAAGAATATAGAAAACTCAATGGCTGTATGATAAGCTTCATTCTTCCATAAGGGAGTAAGTGATTCCGTTACACAGAAGTCTTCGTCTATATTCGTCATTAATAAATCTAAATAGCAATGTCGCTGATTTCTTATGTGATTTATTTGATTAAGTCCTAAACTGGCAGATTTATCGCAAATGAACTGCAAAGTTTCATTTTCCCCTACAACAGGAAGTAGGATGCTCTCATTATCAGCATCTGGTATGAAATCAATACCGCGTTGATTGAAATCGCCATATATGTGAACTTTTACGTGCGGGGAAAGACTATTAATAATGCATTCAGCAGCATGATAAAACTTTTCGTAAGTCGTTTTTCGAGCAAAATTTGGAGGAAAATACACCGAAGCGAAAACGTGAGTTTCGTCTTTAACATGTACTTTCACCCACACATGCTCGAATTCTTTTGATTTTATAGTTTTGATAACTTCTGCATTTAGTTTTGCTGAAATCGCAATCAAAGCGCCCCCTCCTGACTTCTTACCAGATACATGACAATCACGGTCATCCCTAAATACATTGTAATTGCTCCCGAAAACTTCTTCACTTCTCACTGTTTCGTCCCAACTAGTCTCAGTTGCTAAAATTACGGAATAATGACAACCTAATATTTTGTTTTGAATCACATTCATCTTAGCTGCACTTTTCATGCGGTTAAAGTTTTGGCAATAGACTAAGATTTCTGTTCTTGACTGAGATTCTCTTGGAGAAGTGTTAGTTGAATGGGAATTAATTAGACCTAGCTCTACCTCTTCTAAATCTTGAATCGCAATATGATTTGTCAATTCATTATTATCTTGCTCTAATGAGCGCGTCGATAGCGGCAAAAACACTGACAGGCGCCAATTCCGGAGGGGTACATAGGTGTGGCAGCAGCTGTTCGATGTGAGGTGCTAGGTTGGTCGGTAGGGCACGGGTTTAAAACATCGCCTCTCTGGAATGCAATGGTAGGTCCGAACGAAGTTGAAGGTGGCCTCGAAAAACGTTTCTTTGCCTCAGCCAGTAGCTCTCTGTCCAACGGAAGATTGTCGATGTCGCGGCGTTTGTTATCGTGGTACGCAAATCTGCTGTGGTTGTAATTACATCCGTTATTTTTGTCGAAACTTGTGTGGTGTTTGTAACCGTGATTCTTGCGACGCTTAGTATTATTATTACTGTTACGGGTGGTGTCAAGTGCATTAGCGGGCCTCTGTTTATTCCGTTTCTTCTTTATTCTTGCTTTCTCCGCCGCTTTTTGTTGATTGAGACGACGCAATTTACGTGCGTCGTATTCGGACCAATCAGCCTTCCATACCTTAGAGTTGCCAAGGAAACGCCAGCCTGAGTTACTGGCTGCCTCGACGGACATCTCAGCCTCTAAACTAGGGGAGGAATCTGTTGCGGGTGAAGCAGCAGTCTTTTGTTCCAGTGAGTTTACTGCACTAGAAATTTGCTTTAACTCATCGATAATATCATCCGTGAATATTGGGTTTACATAACTCATATTCTGAGCCGAACAGTTGTTAGCCATGTCAGTTATCACGCTGCTGACCTTTTCAATTTCTGAACAAATTTGTTTCAACTCGCGTGTCATATCGGTGGTCAGTTCATTGACATAGGCTGCGATGTTGTTTTTCGTAGCTTTCATCGATATGTCGAATAATGATGTTAAGTGATTTTTTGTGGCAACGACATCAGTTTTGCCAGTTTTGTTGGAAGCAGCCAGCTCATTCCACAACTCCGAGGTTTTGGCTATGTGTGCAACCGCGTTATTATGATTAGCTGCAGTTGTTTTAATTTCGCCTTTCAACTCGTTTAAGAGCATTTCGATACATTCAAATCCATCTCGGACATTGAAGTTGCTGAATGTGGATGTGAGTTTGTGATTCGACTCCATAACTAGCTTGTTAAGGTTGATGGCTTCTTGTTGTTGTCTGTACAGTTTATCGAAATTTAACTCCATCACGAGACGCTTCTGGCACTCGTAGCATATTGGCAGCATGTATGTTAGTATTCTTTGCTCATGATTCCTCTGAGCACCAACGCATGGGGTGCCGTTTCAAAAATTTCAGTTGAGAAATTTTCCCAGATTTGAAATGCGAATATCTTCCGTTCTACTGGACGAAATCGCAATATTTTTGCACTATCTGATCGGAAATTTGTGCACGTATTTCGTATTAAATTTCGGAATTACTGCGACTACTATAAATAAACCAAAACAAGGATTTTCAGAAAATCCTTCGAAAACAGCGAGGAAAATGCGCAATTTGCCAGCATATCCCACGCAGAGTCGTCAAAAAGGAGCATGTAAGCGTTTCATTACATACGGGAATGTTATATATACAGGTCACGCGAGCTTGTTTTGTATCAGTGGGTGCTCGCTTACCACACGAGCAACATTTGCGTTTGCGTTCCCGTACCAAGCGTCATCGCAAGGTTCTTCGTGATAAAATCCAGGGAATCACCAAATCTGCCATTCGGCGTCTGGCTCGTCGTGGTGGTGTAAAATGCATCTCCGATTTAATCTACGAATGCTGAGGGTGTGCAGGAAAATGTCACCCGAGATGCCGTGACCTACACTGAACACGCCACGCGCAAAACCGCAATGAATGTCGTCTATACTCTGAAGCGGCAGGGACGCACTTTGTATGGATTTGGAAGTTGAAAAGGTAGAACTCACTTGTATCATTATAAAAAAGGCCCTTTTCAGGGCCACCAGAATCATTTCAAAGAATAAGTTTGCATTTTCTGTTTCATGGACTGTTTCTCCCTGGAGAGCAATTTGGGTTAAACCCTAAATTATGATTTATTTCAGTACGCAAATTGCAAATATGGTCAGAAAGAAACTGGAGTGAAGTGGAAAACATTTTTACTAGGCGCATTCAAAAAAGGTTTCAATTCTCAAACATTTTACCAAAGTGCCGTATTACATTACTCTCTTTACCCTGAGTGTTCGATAATCTCCGTATTGGAAACACAATTTCAATTTTGTTCTTTATCAAAAATATGTGGTCGACCAACGAAAGGGTGGAGCTACGAAGAACACATATTGAGGACAACACAAAAAAGGACGAGCTTACATTGTGCTGTAGTCAGGTATAAAAACTCAGCATGCTGTTGCTCAAGCTCAGTTCGTTTCCAGCATCAGCATACAGCAGTTCGTTTGCAGTATCTCCCGCAAAATTCAAACCGCCGTCCGTTTGCTGCTGTCAGAAGAGTTGGCCAAGCACGCCGTCTTCCATGGCACCAAAACTGTTACCATATACACCAGCTCCAAGTAAATTTCGAACACTGCCCAAACAAAAGGGCCTTTTCAGGGCCATCAATTTATCGACAAAGAATGAAATTGAAATTTTGTTATTACAAGCAGCAGAAAGCGGCTTGTCAAGAGCGTTGGATGGTAAGTGAGCCACTTGTAAACAATACCGTCGCTTTCACGTAGAATGGCACAAAATCAAAAGTTATTTGTAGACAGGTTAGTGTAATGATTCAATTTACAAAAATCGAACGTTTTCTAACGATTCGATATAGGTGCTCCGTTTCAAAAATTTCGGCCAGAATGTTGCCTGTTTTTCTAAAAGTGAAAATCTGCTATTGTACTGAATGAAAACCTTCGATTTTTGCGCTGATTGGAAATAGTTGTGACTAGTTGTGTAGAATGTTCAATTACTGAAAATAACAGATTTTGTGAAAGCAGTGGTTGGTCCATACAATTCGATTCCAAGCGAGCCAGACTAGTTTTCGTTGGAAGGTCCATCTCTGACAATAGAAATAAACTATTTTATTTTGAATTCAACTACAACTTCCTTGAAAACAGCACAGCTAAAAAACTTTTGGAAAAAACGCGCAAACCTAAATTTTCCATTATAATCAAAATTAGTGCCCCCACCGCACAGCATCATCAAGATTGATAGTTATTCAAGCCGGGAGGAAAGGGGGAGGGAGGTTGTAAGGCAATGGAAAATTTCATGTATAATAATAATACTTTATAATTGGCTGGTTCTGAAAACAACTTGTTGGTTTGTGGTTTATTTTGGGTCAGAATTTAGGCCCGCTCGATTTCTGATAGCTGTGAATTTTTCGCAGGGCGACAGTTTCTGTTCGGTAGCGATGAGGCTTCTTAACGCCAACCGTGACTGGGGCACTTTTACACGGCCTTCGTTGCCAACCAGCTCCCTGTTAAGGACGACGTCTCTGTACAGCCAGCATCACTGCCATGAAAGCAAAACATTGATTTTGAACCGAATGATTAGACGCTGTATTTAGTTACAAAATGTCGATTTTCTGAATGATATGATATTAAATCATCCCACAAGATGCAAAACGTCGTGTGGAATGCTTGAATATCGAGCATAGTGCCGAACATAATTCTTTGTTTGGGGCTTTATAGCTATAACGCCCCATATATGTCGGTCGCTGTCAAACTCCATATGATAGTATAGGGTTGCCAGGGGGCTGTTGCCAACTGCTTGCGGGGAGCCTTTCCTCCGGTGGACTTACGAGCGGTCTGTTTGGTACAGGCCATGTAGCGAAAAATGCTGATCTGCTACTTCTCTGATGCTGGTAGTAGGACGACGGTCAAACGCTCGTTTTCGTGCCTTCATTCATAAAAGTTCAACAATATTTTCAAAGAATGTAGCAAATTGTCAACTTAATAATTCCAAAAATACTCCAAATAAACTATGAATGTGCAAAAGACGACAAAATCGCATAGAAATTGCTTATTCCAGAGCAGAATTTACCGGTCTAAAGTGTATTCTACTTCACTCCGGTTATGTCTCTGACATTACCCACCCATCTTTTTATTGTATGAAATAGGAAAATCATTTTTCTTGTTGCCATACAAATTTGAGAGTGGGCAATTAAATACTTACGGAGATATGAATTTTTCAAACGCGCCATTCGCTTCTCTCATACTCAGGTTTGACTGTATGAGATTTTACACACTACCGCGTTGTGTAAAACACACTTGCAATTAACTTCATTATTTATTAGAAATAAATAAAAAAACAATAATAATTATTCAACGGATTGACTTGATTTTTTTATGTGGATGCATAATATGTGTAGCCAGTCGATGAACCACGGAAAACTGAATAAAAAAAATTCTCTCATCATTTTTAAGAAAAATGAGTGAATTTTACATAAAAATATCAGATTTTTCGGATTTTATAAGGCTATTCCATGTTCCAAAATTCAAACCATTTTATAATTTTTTTTGTTAATCGAGTAAATAATAGTCCAAATTTTAAAAATCTTATTGAATTTCCTGTTTCAGTCAATTTTATCAAGAGTTATCATATTCGCCGTGGCGCTCCTCGACGTGGAAATGGTAGGACGTCTACTCTTGGAACGCTTGTGTGGTTCTGTGTGACTGCAACTTTTTCTCGTACATAATGAATGTATAAATAAAACTTAACATTACAAAAGAGGTCTATTGTTGCCTTGCCTTCAAAATCGTAAACCAAAATCACTTTCGATTCAATAATCGAGTTCACTAGCGCAAAGCAAAATATAAGCAAGGAGCTGAAGCAGAGCCTCCTGGTGCTGCGTAAAGCTGTTCGTGTCGCAAGACAGGAACAGCAGGCTTACGACAAGAGGGTGGAATGTCGGGAGAAGTCCGACAGAGGAACCCAGACAGTGGCCTCCAAGAGGGAGGGAAGAGAGAAGGTCGACATAGGTACCCAGACAGTGGCCTTCACCTTCTATGGAGCAGCCATGTCGCTCGAAGCGGCGGCCGAGTACCCCTCGAAGGGCAAAGGCAAGGGCAATCGCAAGACGGCGTCGAACGCGAAGCGCCCTAGGAAGCGCCAGGCGAGGGTGCAAAAACCGACACCACACGGCGTGCAACTGTTAAGGCCAAACGCCGTTTGGTCGAGGTAAGCGAGGGCGAGAGTGACCTCGCTGGGCAGAGTGATGGTACTAGCAACCCTGCGCAACCGGGGCAGGGGAGCGTAAACTCCTGGACGCTGGTCACCAAGAAGAAGCCGGCACCGACACCGGAGGTACCGCGGCCCGCGAAGAAGGCCAAGGACAGAGGCGAGGCCTTGTGGTTAAAACCCGACAAGGGCAGCCGAAAGCCTCTCGGCCCTTGGGCAAGACGTGCGTAGCGTGAGACGCACCAACATAGGAGAAATGCTTCTGGTACTGAAGCGAGGCGCACAATCTAGTGCGGTATACAAGGCCTTGGCCCAAGAGGTCCTTGGTGAAGGCGCCCAGGTCAGGTCGCTAGGGGCGGAAATGACTCTCCAGTGCAAGCATCTGGACGAGTTCACGACCGCAGAAGATGTCGTCGCAGCCGTCAAGGAGCAATGCGACGTGACAATCGAGCGGGCCTCTGTGCGTTTTAGAGGGGGACCCTCTGGCACCCAAGTAGCCTACCTCAGGCTACTGAAGGCGGATGCCAAAAAGGTAACCGAGAAAGGTAAGCTGAAGATCGGCTGGTCGGTATGCCCAATTAGCATACCCCAGCCGCCTTATCCGCACGGCTGAGAAGCAAGCCCGTAATCATGCTATGGGCGGACCTTCGTGTCCCTTCGGTGAGGCAAATAAGAAGAAGCCATGAACGTCACACAGCTAAATCTTAACCATTGTGCAGCAGCCCAACAGCTGCTGTGGCAGTCGGTCTCGGAGTCGAAGACAGATGTCGCCCTCCTATCAGACCCGTACAACATCCCTGCCGGCAGCGGCAATTGGGTGTCGGACGGGTCTGGAATGGTGGCAATCTGTACAACGGGACGGTTCCCGGTTCAAGAGGTAATACACTCCTCCGCCGAGGGTGTTGCGATTGCCAAGATCAATGGTGTGTTCTATTGCAGCTGCTCCACCAAGGTGGCCCATAGAACAGTTCAACCAGATGATCGATAGGCTCTCATCAGACCTAGTGGGCCGGAAACCTGTAGTCATAGCGGGAGACTTTAACGCTTGGGCAGTGGAGTGGGACAGCCGCTGTACAAATAGCAGGGGTCAAGCGCTAATGGAGGCGCTTGCGAAACTCGATACTGTGCTAGCTAATAATGGCTCCGCTAGTACATTCCGTAGAAACGAGGGGGAGGCGTGGATTGACGTAACATTTGCCAGCCCGAATCTAGTTCCAGGCATGGAATGGAGGGTAGACGAAGGCTACACCCATAGCGATCACTTAGCATCCGAGGACGGGAGATCCCTGTCAGGTACGCGGGTGGAAATCCAATCACTTCGACATCACATCACTTCGGGGATGCGCTGGTAGCTGTTCTATCCCGCGCGAGCGACGCCACTATGCTGAGAAAAACCCTGCCAAGAAACGGTAGATGCCCGGTATACTGGTGGAGTGCCGAGATTGCAGCTCTACGATCAGCCTGCTTCAGAGCTAGACGTAGGATGCAAAGAGCTCGCACCGAGGATGCAAGAGAGACCAATCTGTCTGATCGACACGACTGGCAAACTGCTTGAGAGGATCATCCTCAACAGGCTAACCCCGTACGTGGAAGGTACGGACGGCCTGTCAAGCAACCAGTTTGGCTTTCGGGAGGATAAGTCCACAGTGGACGCTCTCAACTCAGTGATAAATACTGCCGAGATAGCGATCCAACGGAAAAGGCGAGGCATTCGATACTGTACGTTAGTGACACTTGACGTGAAGAACGCATTCAACAGCGCAAGCTGGGATGCCATCGCGCTCTCGTTACACCGGCTTAGCCTACCGGTGGGTCTGTACCGGATCCTGGAAAGTTACTTCCAGAACCGCGTACTGCTATACGAGACCGATGCCGGTCAGAAAAGGGTTCCGATTACCGCCGGAGTCCCGCAGGGCTCGATCCTAGGCCCGGTGCTATGGAATCTCATGTATGACGGGGTTCTGAGACTGAAGTTCCCTCCTGGGGTCAAGATCGTCGGCTTTGCCGAAGACGTAACCTTGGAGGTCTACGGGGAGTCAAACTAACCGCAGAACACGCAATCAACATGGTGGAGGAATGGATGAGCGCGAGAGGCCTGGAGCTCGCTCATCATAAGACGGAGGTAGTTATCGTCAACAACCGCAAGTCGGCACAACATGCAGTTATCCATGTGGGAGAAGTCACGATCACTTCACAGCGAAGTCTGAAGTCTATCGGAGTCATTATAAACGACAAGCTGACCTTCGGCAGCCACGTCGACTATATATGCAAGAGGGCCAGTAGAGCACTGAGGGTAACCAGTTACCTACAGAAACTGGAGAGCACCTACCGAGTGATGTGCCTCAGAGTGATATCTGCCTACCGCACGATATCACACGATGCATCCTGCGTGATAGCGAGCATGATGCCAGTCGGGCTGGTCATTCGGGAAGATGAGTGTTTCGAGCTACGTGGAAATAGAGGAGCCCACGAGCGCACCAGGGTGACCTCGGTCGCCAGATGGCAGCGTGAGTGGGACAACTCCTCGAAAGGTAGGTGGACCCACCGGCTGATACCTAGCATATCGAGCTGGGTGGGAAGACCCCACGGGGAAGTTCACTTCCATCTGACACAATTCCTGTCAGGCCATGGCTGTTTCCACAGGTTCGGGCACGCGGAGGTCTCAGCCTGCCCGCACTGCCCAGGTGGAGACGAAACTGCCGAACACATACTGTTCGTATGTCATCGGTTCGACGTCGAAAGAAGAGCAATGCTTGACGTCTGTGGCTGGGACACAACCCCTGATACCCTTATTCAGCGGATGTGTCAAACGGTGGAGAAGTGGAACGCAGTCTCGGCTGCTACCATCCAAATTGCCTGTAGGCTACAGGTAATCTGGTGAACCGAGCAACAGACGACGGGCACGGCTAACTAGTGATTGGTTAGTTGGAGCGAAAAAAGGCCGAGCGCAAAAAATGGAGTGAATGGTCTGTTCATGCTGAGGCAGGTTTGGCGCAGCGACTGGCAACCGCGTAAGGGGTAAACCCAGCCACCCCAAAGCAAGACAGAAGAGCGAGTGTATAGGCGTATAAGTGGACTGCCTCATGCCAAGACGGGAGGGTCGTAGCGTAGTATGTTGGGATTTAGCTATCGATACCTCATGGCGTGGCAGAGGAGTGAAAGGGTGAGCATCCAAGTCAGTCTCACACGGCATGTTAAGGGTAAGCACAAAAGTCAGCCTCACATGGTATGGTAGAGGCTAGCACAAAAGTAAGCCTAGCAAGGAATGAAAAAGGTGAGCACACAAGTCAGCCTCGCATGGTATGTCAGAAGTGGGGCCTAAGAAAAATGTCCCGCATAGGATGCCAGGGGGAGTGACAGAGGTATAATAAAGTGGCACGATCGAGAGTGAACCAGGTGATAGGGTGAGCACCCAAGTCAGCCTCACATGGTATGGGCGAGGCGAGCACAAAAGTAAGCCTAGGAATGAGTAAGGTGAGCACACAAGTCAGCCTCGCAAGGAACGAAGAAGGTGAGCATAAAAGTCAGCCTCATGTGGTGTTTGAGAGTGAATCAAGGTGCGATAGAGAGAGCACCCAAGTAAGCCTCATACAGGACATAGAGTGAGTGAGAGTGAATGAGTACATTAAGTACAGCAATCCCCCCAGAAGTAATACCGAGAGGTAGTTCCTGGGAGGAACGATGGTGGAGCCCAATGGAGTTTAGTCGGTATTAATAGCAGCGTCACCATTCGAGCCCGACACGCCTCCAGTACACCCCGTGTGGTAGCTTGGACACCTACCAATAGCACATATACTGGGCTAGGACGTAAAGGTCTTCTCCATTGTAAAAAAAAGGCATACATACGGGCTTACATTCATACATACATACAAACTATTTGGCGCAAGTTTAGAGCATGTAACGTCGTGTTATCTAGTCTGTCATCCTATGGAAAATCATCTTACCATCGCCTTGGGGTCAATGTCATATTGGCAAATTTCGCATTGAATCCGCTTCTGGCTTCTGAAGCGGATCAATCGACTATTAATTGAAACGGTAAACATACCAGCAGTATTAGTCCTTACTCGCGAATACTTTTCCTACAACTGTGCTGTTTCTTCTCTATCTTATAACATAACTCGATTATCCCTGTTCTAGTCAATATACATATTCATTACATTATGTACCAGGCAAACCCTTAATTTTTCTATTATTATTATCCTGAGTAGCTATACCAGTGAAGGTATTTTAGGATTTCGCAAAAAGAATCTCTGCCAATAAAGGCGTAAGCAATATTTATCCACATAAAATTTGCTCGAACCGAATGTCCGCCTGGTTCGACTCGAATAGACCACACCGACCCAATAGGGTTGCTTATCATTTCTGAGAGCCGGTGTGCTTGGTCGAGTTTAATAATCATAAGAACAAGTCCTGAATAATTAACTATCTTAGGTGCCAGTCCTGCACTCCTTTCCTGAACTAGCCTCATACTCACGATCAAAAGAGTCGACAACTAGTAGGATCCACATGTCCCCCACCCAAGCGAATTGATCAACTTGCAAGTAGGAGCACATATAGAAGACTTCCGAATCAATAAGAATGGACCAAGCCAGTCGAAGGCCACAGGCCCAGCGCCATCTCGTACAATGTCATTGTCATTTCTCAACCCATCCCCTGGCAGACGTTCATCCGCCCATCTAAACTCTGTCAAGATGAGAACCTACAAAGCCTAACTGTTCGTATGTGCTAGTCCGTATAGATTTTGGTTTGCTGAAACGAAACAAGAAAAGCAAAATAATTGTGATTAGTATCGTAGTTATAATAAATAAGTAAACGATTTCTCATCTGTTGTTTGTTCCCTTATTCGTAGTCCTCCTTCCTGTTCCTGATCTGTTTGGGCCACTGGCTTTCCGTTTCCTTGGCCGTCACGCTCGAGCCGCACATATTGTAGCAAGAGAAACAAATGAAAAGACAAAAAAAATAAAATAAATGGACGTCTGCTATCTGTGCCTAAATTGATGTTGCTTCTCAGTTTTGCACGACCCAGGGGGAACTTGGCCTTGATCCCAATGCTCTGTCGCAGATGTTACGTGATATTCCTTATGGAATATATTTTGTTTGGGAGCCATTCATAAACAATGTCGTTCGTTTTTTATCCCTGATCCGCTGATACGCCTAAAATTCATTTTTAGTTTTTATCTCGTTACGTGACGCTCTTCCCCTATTGTCAATATTCGATATCATTTATGAATGGTCCCCTGGTGATTTAGAGCAGACAATCCAACGAAAAATAGGATTGACAGGATTTTAGTGCGCTCTTGGCGCCTTGTGTCACATCTTCATGTTTGTTATACATACTAAGAATACCAAAGCATGTGATGTGATGACCGGAAGATTGGAGAAGCAACTCCTCCCCTTCCCCCCATGTAGTCCTACTTTTGGGAAGTGTAATTAAAATCCGTCTCGCTCATTGCTGTCTCTTGTTTCTTTATATTTCTCCTTAAGTTGTGTAAGAATTTCATTATCATTCGACAAAGGTGCGTTGTAAGTGGTAACGATCGATTCAGGACTGGGTGCTTCTAACAACTCTGAAAATACATATGATAAATTATCATATCATACAAATGATTTCTTTTTTATTATTTACCTTGGTATGAAAGTGGAACGAATCCGGAAGGTCCTGCAATGGCGGTCAATGTTTCGAAGAACTTTCAAAAAGGTTTCAAAGAACAAGAGTTCGTATTAGTAGTTTGTAGAAAAGAATTGAAATATAAAAAAACAACCATGTCATATTTTCGATAATATACCTGGAACAGCGATTCTCGATGGTCCTGCAACGGCTTCTTCGGTCTCGGGATCATTTGGTTCATACAGTTTATTGTAGCAACGAAAACAAATGAAGGAGCTGCTCTCATCTATTTTCATCTTTTTTTCATTGCACAATCGTACAATTTATTGGTGAGTTTTCTGATACGCGTACTCAACATCCAAATACCACAAACTGAACACTTACGTTTCATTTTAAGAGATTCTTCAATTGAACTGTTGTTGTAGGAAACTCTGTTTTCTAACTGATAATTTCTTTCGAAACATTCCTGGTTTTATGTAATATATTCGAACCTACGAGCTAGTGATGTAGTACCAGCAAAAGCAAAATTTACCTATTTCTTCAACTTTTTTGTTTATTCATTTCGTTTATTTGATAGACACAAACGTTAGCTTGGCGGTGCCAAATTCTCTTGTTTTGGATATCTCAAAACTAGGAGGTTACAATGTTGAAATATTTTTTTATAAAAGAGAAAAAAATTACAGTTATCTTCACAAAAAAATGGGTGGGTAATGTCAGAGACATAACCGGAGTGAAGTAGAATACACTTGGTTATACAAATGCTACAATTTTCTTCTGATAGGTTGTATTAAAAGCAGTTGTTTTGTTATTTCTACATACATCGTACATCGAAATCTAAAATATTCGAACATATTTATCTATATGGTAATCCTAAAAAGAGCATTTAATGAATGTTATTGTAAATTGATATCTTGTCTGGTCTCAATGATCTAGATGCCACTAAAGGCTCAGGACCTGATGGAATTCCACCTGCTTTCATAAAGAATTTAGCAACTGAGCTTACGTCACCTTTATTCTGGCTGTTCAATAAGTCACTAGAATCTGGTATTTTCCCAAAAGATTGGAAAAAATCTTTTTTAATACCTATTTATAAATCTGGTAAAAAATCTGATATTCGCAATTATCGTGGAATTGCCATTCTGTCTTGCTTTCCCAAACTATTCGAATCCATCATAAATAAAACCATTTTCAACCAAGTCAAACATAAAACAACAAATTCACAACATGGGTTTTTTAAAGGCCGTTCAACTAGTACAAACCTTTTAGAATTTGTTGATTACTCGTTAAATGCCATGGATAAAGGAAATCATATAGAAGCTCTTTACACTGACTTCAGCAAAGCTTTCGATAAACTGGACATTCCCATGTTAATATTCAAACTTGAAAAATTGGGAATCGAGATAAGACTCCTCAATTGGATTAAGTCGTATTTAACAGATCGTCAGCAAATAGTAAAATTCTATGAGATGAAATCTGATATAATTAAAGTTACTTCGGGGGTTCCGCAAGGTTCACACTTAGGACCTCTTCTTTTTATTTTATATGTCAACGACATCTCTCTTATTTTAAAAAACATTAATATTCTCATATATGCGGATGATATGAAGCTATTTTTAGAAATTAGAAATAATAATGACTATAATGTTTTTCACGATGAAACACAAATCTTTTATACATGGTGTTGTAAATGTTTACTGGAGTTAAATGTTAAAAAATGTAATCTCATGACTTTTAGCAGAAAACAAATCACGGCTTCCGTGTCAATTACATTAGGTAATCAAACCGTTCAGAAATGCGATAAAATAAGAGATTTAGGAGTTATCTTAGATAAAAAATTAAAATTTGTGGAACATTACCACACAATTGTTCATAGAGCTAGTAATATGCTTAATTTTATAAAACGCTTCGGATATCACTTTCAAGATCCTTACACAATTAAAACTCTTTACGTAGCATATGTTCGGTCTATTTTAGAATATTGTAGTATTGTTTGGTCACCATTCATAAAAAAACACGAAGTGAGAATTGAGTCAATCCAAAAACAGTTTCTATTATATGCACTACGCAAGTTAAGATGGACAGTATTCCCTCTTCCATCTTATGAAGCACGTTGTATGTTGATAGATATTCAAACATTGAAAGAACGTCGGGACTATGCTATGATCTCGTTTCTAAACGATATCGTCATGCAGCGTATTGACTCATCTTACATATTGTCAAAATTAAATTTATATGCTCCTACTCGTCAATTACGCAATAGAAATTTGTTCGCGATAGGTCATCACCGTACAGACTATGCTAAATTCGGTCCACTAAACCAGATGATGGCTGTGTATAACGAACATTGTGAAAGTATTGACCTTACCATGCCCCGAACAAGTTTAAAACAGTTTTTCAACTCTTTACGGCATCATAGTACATAGAAATAGTTTACAGGATAGTATATAAGCAATTAATATTTATATAATGTAGTCTACATTTGATTGACGAAATAAATAAATAAATAAATTGAATCATTACTCGAAACTGTCAACAAATCACACAAATGATAACTTTTTATTTCGTGCCATTCTACGACATGCCGACGATATTGTTCACAAGGGGCTCACTTACTATCCAACGCTCTTGGCGAGCCACTTTCTGATGCTTGTAACAACAAAACTTGAATTCGATTCTTTGTTAATAAATGGTGGCCCTGAAAAGGGCCTTTTGTTTGGGCAGTATTCGGAATTTAAATGGAGCTAGTGCCATCTATTTGTGCCATCTGAGACGGCGTGCTCGGTGAAATTTTCTGACAGCTACAAACGGACGGCCGCTTCTTCTTGTGTCCTTTAACAATGTTCGGAAACATTTAGATCGACGTATATGGTACGACGATACAAACAAACAAAGGTAATCTGATAAGATTTTTCAGATAACGTACACAAGGACTCCCGTATCTTCCCCAGGAAATACCGGAGTTACTTTTTGGGCTTCATCGCACGAAGAGCCTCGATAGAGCTGCGGCTGTCCGAAATGATGAAGTAGTGATCTGTGGGCAGAGTGTCGATGATCCCAAGGGTGTACTGAATGGCAGCTAACTCAGCGACGTAAACTGAAGCGGGATCATTGAGCTTGAATGAAGCGGTGATAGTATTGCTAAAGATACCGAAGCCAGTGGACCCATCAAGATTTGATCCGTCAGTGTAGAACATTTTGTCACAGTCGACTTCTCGGAATTTATCATAAAATATGCTGGGGATCACCTGCGGGCGAATATGATCCGGGATTCCACGAATCTCTTCTTTCATGGATGTGTCGCAGAACACAGTACAATCAGAAGTATCTAGGAAACGAACACGGTTGGGATTGTACGAAGAAGGATTGATGCTCTGTGCCATGTAGTCGAAGTACAAGGACATAAATCGGGTTTGAGAATTAAGCTCGACGAGCCTCTCGAAATTTTAATCACCAAGGGGTTCAACATGTCGAATCGGATGAGCAATCGATATGAGAGTTCCCAAAATCTATTTTTTAGCGGGAGAACGCACGCCAGCTCCACTGAGAGAATATTGATAGAAACTGAGTCAAAAGCCCCCTTAATATCCAAGAAGACTGATGCCATCTGCTCTTTGTTAGCATAGGCCATTTGGATTTCTGTAGAAAGCAACGCAAGGCAATCGTTCGTCCCTTTACCTTTGCGGAAGCCAAATTGTGTATCTGACAGTAAGCCATTTGCTTCGACCCAATTGTCGAGGCGAAACAAGATAATTTTCTCGAACAACTTCCGAATACAGGACAGCATTGCAATCGGTCGATACGAGTTGTGCTCGGAGGCTGGTTTTCCTGGTTTTTGGATGGCGATGACCTTCACTTGCCTCCAGTCATGAGGGACAATGTTACCCTCGAGAAACTTGTTAAATAAGTTCAACAAGCGCCTTTTTGCAGTGTCAGGCAGATTCTTCAGCAAGTTGAATTTGATTCTGTCTAACCCTGAGGCGTTATTGTTGCGTGATAAGAGAGCAAGTGAGAACTCCACCATCGAAAACGCTATTTCGTTCGCGGTACCGTGAGGAGACGCGGCGCGGTAAGTTTTCTGTACCGGCACAGAGTTCTCGTTGCTACTGTTTCAGTTACGCATACGTTGAGCTGTACCCCAAAGAGTGCTCATCGCTGTTTCTCTCGTTAACCCGTCGACGAACCGTCGCCAATAACTGCGTTTTTTGGCTTTCATTAGACTCTTCATTCGCCCTTCTAACGACGCGTACTGTTGATAGCTAGCGGGTAACCCGTCTTCCCGGAAGGCCTTATAGGCAGTGGACTTCTCCGCGTACAGCTCTGAGCACACTTTATCCCACCATAGGGTGGGAGACCGTCCATGGGTATTGGCGCTGGGTACTGGTTTAGTCTAAGCTTGATTCGCACTGTCGCGAATCAAGCCAGCCAAAAACCTGTACTCTTCCTCCGGAGGAAGCTCTTGAGTGGATTCGATTTTAACGGATATCGCGGTCGCGTAACTCTTCCAATCAATGTTTCGTGTGAGGTCATACGAGACATTGATTGTTTCCGAGGGTATTGAACCGTTAGCAATTGAAATTACGATAGGCAAATGATCGCTACCGTGGGGATCAGGGATCACCTTCCACAAGCAATCTAACTGTAGCGATGTCGACCATAGCGATAAATCCAACGCGCTTGCGCGTGCTGGTGATGTAGGAATCCGCGTCATTTCTCCCGTGTTTAAGATGGTCACGTTGAAATTGTCGCAAAGATCTTGGATTAATGTTGATCTATTATCATCATGAAGACATCCCCATACTGTACCGTGCGAGTTAAAATCTCCCAGAACTAGCCGCGGTGCCGGTAAGGATTCCGTGATATTACAAAGCGTTCGGTGCCCTACCGAGGCTCTAGGAGGAATATAGATGGAAGCAATGCAAAGGTCTTTACCTTTGATTAGAACTTGACAAGCGACAATTTCAATGCCTGGTGTAAGGGAGGTTAACTCGGTTGAAAGAATAGCACTTTTTGATCCCCAAAAGTACTCCTCCATAAGGGTTTTCTCGATCCAGACGGATTATATTAAAGTCGTGGAAGTTGAGATTTATATCGGAAGTTAACCAAGTTTCACATAATGCGAAAGCATCAGATTTTAAACTGTTTAGTAAAAATTTGAAGGAATCGATTTTCGGGAGGATACTTCTGCAATTCTACTGTAGGACAGTGATCGAATCAGTGACCTCGTTCGATGACTTAGCCATCGAAGGATACGATCTCTGCAAGGAGGGGCCATTTAGTAGTCAAGTGCTTCAAAAATGTTTGCACTATAGGAAGAAAACGTATCAAAGGGCTTTTAAGAGGATCAGTTATATTGAAAGCTGTGAAAATTAAGTCCACGATGCCAGAAAATTTCATTAGTCCGCTACTGGACTGAGCGTCTGGTTGAATAAAGAGGACACTTGGGATCTCTGGTGTCCCTGGAAGTGGTGGGTACTCCTTGTTAGAATTAAAATTTCCAAGTCCTGGAGCAACTTGCTTCGGCTTTAGGGCAGCACTTCCGTTGGATTTATTGATTGTAGTTGGCGCACTCTGAGGAGACGACACCTTGGCACCCTTACGAGGCAATCTAGGGGAGGCTAGATTTCTCCTCTTCCTGGATTCCCCTGGGTTTACCAAAGATGTTCCCTCTTGCGGGTCGTCAGATTCTTGCTTAACGCCAGCCAAAAGAGCAAAGGAATTTTCGGAAGGGACAGATGGCGAAGCATTCTTAAGAATTTCTGCATAAGAGCGCTTCGAGCGTTCCTTAAGGGAGCGCTTAATTTTATCCCCACGCTGTTTGTACGCGGGCATGATTTAAGATCATGCGGAAGGCCCCCGCAGTAAATACACTTTTCAGTTTCTCTACCGCAAGCGTCATACTCATGCTCTCCCTCGCATTTGCCGCACCTTTTCTTATTGCCACAATAAGTGGCTGTGTGGCCCAGCTGCTTGCTATTGCTGCAGTTCATTACCCGCGGTACAAATAGGCGAACAAGTAGGCCAACCTTATTCAAGAGGACATAGTTGGGGAGGGAAGACCCGGAGAAAGTCACCCGAAGCGAGTCTGACAATGAATAAGTTGTCTTATTATTCTCAGTTTTTGCTGAATACAATTGCTTGCATTCAAGAATCTTCACATGTTGAAGTGAGGGGTCCTTAAAGCAACCAACCCCGTACTTCAACACGTCTTCGCACTTCAAACCCGGTTCGGCGACGACCCCATCGATCTCCACTGCCATATAAGGTACATACACCCTAAATTGCTTTGTAAAAAGCTCGATTCGAGCAATCTGGTTTGCCTGGTCGATGTCATTCACTAATATGCGTATCTTATTAGCTCTAACACGTGTTATCTGAGCTACGGTCTGGTAGTTAGCAGTCAGCTCCCGTGAGATCTCTAAAATATTAAGCGATTTCGTGATGGGCCGGAAATCGACCACCCAGGGTCCATTTGAACTGGGTATGTTTTAAGGCGAGGAGCATTGGGAGAATCAGGGGAGGGAGTAATTTCGAGTTTATCCGGTAAATCCATGGGAATATCATTCCCATCCAATGTTACTTCGCCGTCGACCATTTAGGCACGAGGATAACATGTGGTGTAAACGAGAGATGAAACTTATATTCAGGGGAAAGGGATCTAAGAAGTAGCGACCGACCGGGGGAAAGGGAAATGAAAAAAATTACTTAGCTTATATAGCGGCGTGTCCGGCTACTCCACTATTCACTTTACCAGCCTAGGCACCGGCGAACAAAGACTGCCTCTAACAATGGTTGACCTTCACTAGCAATGTATATGTATTTATTCACTCTATGCACGGCACAAGAAAACGATCTGCTTCGATCGAGAGCTCGGAAAGTATGATTTCTTCAACTTGCTTGCGACAAAAGCTATTGAAACAAACCCGAAATACAGGTAAAAATTCCCTACCTACCCAAAACCTATCTGCTAGTCATACCAACCATGTCCTTTGTCTCAGCAAATAGGTTGAATACTCTTTTTCAAATCCGAGCAACACTCCCAATCTTGCCAAAGTGGACGCTCGGTAAAAATATTTTGAACGCGAGGAGAGGGCAGGATCTGCAATGTCTGAATTTTTTTATCCCAGGTTGAAACGAATGTTGCACCCAGCTTGTAAGTGAATCATAGATTTCTTTATTCACAGCTGCTGTGACTCGCTAGAAGTGTATGGTGAACTACCATGCAGTTACATCGTTTCCATGCATGTGGGGTGTATGTATATAGATTTTTTTATTTTCAAAAAATTATATCTCCGAAACGTCTAGATCTGGTTCAAAAATATGTTTGGAGATGTTGCTTAGAATCTTTCAAATGAAAATTATAAAAGTATGGAGTATTCAAGGACCCTCGCAGTGAAAATCAAGAAAAACCATTTAATGCGTATTTTGTTCATACAAAACTCAATATTTTTTAAAGCTAATATTTTTTTCTTGAAACTACGCTTTAGCTTTCATTTGACCTATAACCCATGAAAATCGGTTCAGCGGTTCAAAAGTTATGAATTTTTAAAAAATTCAACTTCTGAAAAATCACAATTTTTTGAACCAGCCTAACATGGAAAGCGACACCCTAACGACGAAATAAAAAAATATGTATCTAATATTTTCCGGTAAGGGACGATTCTACCAAATATGCAGAATTCTGAGAGATCGTATAATTTTTTTCATGGAACATATATATATATACATATATATATATATATATATATATATATATATATATATATATATATATATATATATATATATATATATATATATATATATATATATATATATATATATATATATATATATATATATATATATATATATATATATATATATATATATATATATATATATATATATATATATCGATTCCTTCAAATTTTTACCATGTATATTAAATTTTAATTATTAGATACTAAATTACTATATATTAAAGTTCGAAAAATGGGGTCTAGAACAAGTAAATCCCCGACAGTAAGCGGAGATCCGCAAATAAATATTATCAATAGCTTGGAACAGCACGCAAATTGGCAAGATAACCAAGATACGAAATACTGGTTATTACTGACCATTTGCTCCATACAATTAATATTTACCATCTACCAAACGTACACAAGATACGTCAAGCGCCAAGCGTTTAAGAAGGCAAAGAAATCGCTTGCAAGTCTAGATCAGATCTAGAATGCACATACATTAGACATGAAACAATAAATTTAACAATACAAAAAAAAACATATGGAAAAAGCACTAGAAACATTAATAAAGATCGACAATAATTTAAAAAAATCTATCACCAAGAAATTTTCCTATTCCAATTTAATTGAAAAAGAAAAATTATGCAAAGCCAATTACAGGGCAATACAAGAATATCTACTAATAAATGAGGATACATTAACCTCAGAGAAATTATTTTATTTTGAAAAATCATCGAGAACGTTAAATTTTGATATTACAACTGCAATAAACAAGAGATTGCAAAAATTTAAAATAAAATTTAGATTAAAAGGGATAATTTTAGCTATCATTTTCACGAATCAGCTAAATAAATTAAAAATTATGGCAAATTTCGACATTAAAACGGCAGCGAAGCTAGCCTCTTTAATTCCACTATACGATGGTAATAAAGAAGGAGCTAAAGGTTTCATAGATGCTGTAAATTTTATAAATACGATCGTGACCGAAGCTCAGAAACCCACGGCGGTACAGCTAGTACTCACCAAGCTCACAGGGAAAGCGAGAGACCTTTTTACAGCGGTCCCAGCCAGCCTAGTTGAGATCGCCCTGCAAATTCAATTGAACTGCACAGACAAAAGTAGTTCGGATTCCGCAGAAAACAATTTAAAAAATATAAAGCATAACAGTGACCCGCGAACTTTTGCTAAAAGCGTCGACGAACTGAGCAATCAGCTCGCCAGCGCATACATCCGAGAAGCCTTTCCGGGTGAAGTAGCCAAAAAGAAGGCACAAAAGGCGGGTATACAAGCACTGATAAGCGGCTCACGCCACCCCGAAACTAAGATGATGTTAAGGGTCGGCAAATTTGATACATTAAGCGACGCAATCGACTTAATGGTTGAAAACGAAACTTGTAATGAAAAAGAATCCGCCACCCTACTAAACATAAATAAAAATACGAACAGATGGGACAACCGAGTTAAACGAAACTCTTTCCAAAACCCCCCAAGTTACTATAACACACAGCAGCACTACCGTTCCCAAAGAAGAAACGGGAGGAACGACGCAATTCAGCGAAATTTTAATACCAATCAGCGCTATAACGGTCCACAGCGATCGTATAATAACAATTATACTTATCCACATAGAAACGTGTATAATAACCAACGAGGCCGTGGTCATTACCAACCTCAACAGACTCGATATGGAACAAATCGATTCCCGCAGAATCGACAAAACACGTATTTAGCAAGTACTGAACTGCAATCATGCATGGCTAACCAAGGCCAAGCACAAACAGCTATGCCGGTCCCTGCACCGAGCGAACAGCAACAACAACAAATTCAAAACCATTTTTTTTTTGGGCCAATGAGTTGACTCTTAATGTAAGCGCTTCTAACTTCATAAAAGTTGGAGTGCGTATGGCCAATTCGTTCTGTACGTTGATAATAGATTCTGGTGCAGATATCTCTATTTTTAAGAGTAATAGAGTAATGCGCAAACAATTAGTAAATAAGAATATCAGAGTAAAATTATCTGGAATACCGGAAGGCGAAATAGAAACAACAGCACTGACCGAAACTGAACTAAATTTCGGAAATAACATAATCATTAAACATAACTTTCATCTAGTTAACGCAGACTTTCCCATTCAAACCGATGGCATTATGGGCAGAGATTTTTTCTCCTCCCATAAATGTATAATCGATTATGAATGTTGGTTATTAAATTTCTCAGTAAATAATACTAACGTGTCCGTACCTATACAAGACAGCGTAAACAACAATTTCATAATACCGCAGAGATGCGAAGTGATTAGAAAATTAAGTAACATCAATCTTAAGGAAGACATGGTAGTCATCTCTATAGAAATTGCACCTGGAATTTTTGTAGGAAACGCTATCATATCTCCACAAAATCCCTATGTAAAAATAATGAACACAACGAAATCAACTGTAAATATATCCAACTTAGAACTTAAACCTGAAATGGAACCCTTAGCAAACTACAATATAATGAAAATTAACAATAAAGATAAGAATAATACGAGAAATAAAAAAGTTTTAAATGAGATAGACATGAAAAATGTACCAAGCTACGCACAACAAGAATTAGGCAACCTAATATTAAACTATTCAGACATTTTTGCACTCACTGACGAACCACTGTCGACTAACAATTTTTACAACCAAAACATTAACTTAAAGGACAATACCTCCGTATACATACCCAATTATAAAACAATCCGTTCTCAAAATACAGAAATAGAAACTCAAATTACTAAAATGCTAAAAGACGAAATAATAGAACCTTCAATATCATCCTATAACAGTCCAATTTTATTAGTACCAAAGAAATCAAATTATGAAACCAAGAAATGGCGACTAGTAATAGATTTCAGACAACTCAATAAAAAAAATCCTGGCAGACAAATTTCCCCTACCTAGAATCGACACAATTTTAGATCAACTTGGCAGAGCCAAATACTTTTCAACATTAGACTTAATGTCTGGTTTTCACCAAATAGCGTTAGAAAAAACCTCTAGAAAATTTACCGCTTTCTCAACACAGAGTGATCATTACCAATTCACACGCTTACCTTTTGGATTAAATATTAGCCCAAACAGTTTTCAGAGAATGATGACAATCGCAATGGCTGGACTAACACCAGAACATGCATTCGTCTATATCGATGACATAATTGTTATTGGATGTTCCATCCAACACCACTTGCAAAATCTAGCAAAAATCTTCGACAGAATCAGAAAATATAATCTAAAATTAAATCCCCAAAAATGTAAATTCTTCAATACAGAAGTGACGTATCTAGGACACAAAATTACAGATAATGGAATACTACCAGATAGTTCCAAATTCGACACTATTAACAACTACCCCATACCCAAAAATAGTGACGACTGTAGACGATTTGTAGCTTTTTGTAACTATTACCGCAAATTTGTGCCAAACTTTGCAACAATAGCACACCCACTAAATCAACTTCTAAAGAAAAATAAACAGTTCGTTTGGACAAATGCCAAAACGCCTTTAACACACTAAAAACACACCTAATCTCACCAAAACTACTTCAATACCCCGACTTTGCTCAACCGTTTATACTAACAACTGACGCATCAGACGTAGGATGCGGAGCAGTTTTATCCCAAATTAAAAGATGGGTGGGTAATGTCAGAGACATAACCGGAGTGAAGTAGAATACACTTTAGACCGGTAAATTCTGCTCTGGAATAAGCAATTTCTATGCGATTTTGTCGACTTTAGCACATTCATAGTTTATTTGGAGTATTTTTGGTATTATCAAGTTGACAATTTGCAACATTTTTTGAAAATATTGTTGAACTTTTAAGAATGAAGGCACGCAAGCGAGCGTTTGACCGTCGTCCTACTACTAGCATCAGAGAAGTAGCTGATCAGCATTTTTCGCTACATGGCCTGTACCAAACAAACCGCTCGTAAGTCCACCGGAGGAAAGGTTCCCCGCAAGCAGTTGGCAACAGCCTCCTGGCAACCCTATACCATCATATGGAGTTTGACAGCGACCGACATATATGGGGCGTTATAGATATAAAGCCCCAAACAAAGAATTATGTTCGGCACTATGCTCGATATTCAAGCATTCCACACGACGTTTTGCATCTTGTGGGATGATTTAATAATTTAATTTAATCGACATTTTGTAACTAAATACAGCTTCTAATCATTCGGTTCAAAATCAATGTTTTGCCTTTCATGGCAGTGATGCTGGCTGTACAGAGACGTCGTCCTTGACAGGGGGCTGGTTGGCAACGAAGGCCGTGTAAAAGTGCCCCAGTCACGGTTAGCGTTAAGAAGCCTCATCGCTACCGAACAGAAACAGTCGCCCTGCGAAAAATTCACAGCTATCAGAAATCGAGCGGGCCTAAATTGTGACCCAAAATAAACTACAAACCAACAAGTTGTTTTCAGGACCAGCCAATTATAAAGTATTATTATTATAAATGAAATTTTCCATTGCCTTACAACCTCCCTCCTCCTTTCCTCCCGGCTTGAATAACTATCAATCTTGATGATGCTGTGCGGCGGGGGCACTAGTTTTTATTATAGTGGAAAATTTAGGTTTGCGCGTTTTTCCCAAAAGTTTTTTAGCTGTGCTGTTTTGAAGGAAGTTGTAGTTGAATTCAAAATAAAATAGTTTATTTCTATTGTCAGAGATGGACCTTCCAACGAAAACTAGTCTGGCTCGCTTGGAATCGAATTGTATGGACCAACCACTGCTTTCACAAAATCTGTTATTTTCAGTAATTGAACATTCTACACAACTAGTCACAACTATTTCCAATCAGCGCAAAAATCGAATATTTTCATTCAGTACAATAGCAGATTTTCACTTTTAGAAAAACAGGCAACATTCTGGCCGAAAATTTTGAAACGGAGCACCTATATCGAAACGTTAGAAAACGTTCGATTTTTGTAAATTGAATCATTACACTAACCTGTCTACAAATCACACAAATAACTTTTTTATTTTTTTGCCATTCTACTTGAAAGCGACGATATTGTTCACAAGAGGCTCACTTACCATCCAACGCTCTTGGCAAGCCACTTTCTGATGCTTGTAATAAAATTTCAATTCGATTCTTTGTCGATAAATTGATGGCCCTGAAAAGGGCCTTTTGTTTGGACAGTGTTCGGAATTTACTTGGAGCTGGTGTATATGGTAACAGTTTTGGTGCCATCTGAGACGGCGTGCTTGGCCAACTCTTCTGACAGCAGCAAACGGACGGCGGTTTGAATTTTGCGGGTGATGCTGCAAACGAACTGCTGCATGCTGATGCTGAAAACGAACTGATCGTGAACAACAGCATGCTGAATTTTTATACCTGACCACAGCACAATGTAAGCTCGTCCTTTTTTGTGTTGTCCTCAATATGTGTTCTTCGTAGCTCCATCCCTGCGTTGGTCGACCACATATTTTTGATAAAGAACAAAATTGAAATTGTGTTTCCAATACGGAGGTTATCGAACACTCAGGGTAAAAAGAGTAATGTAATACGGCACCTTGGTAAAATGTTTGAGAATTGAAACCTTTTTTGAATGCGCCTAGTAAACACGAAACTGTAAACAAACACACAAATAATAACTTTTTATTTTTTGTCATTCTACGTGAAATCTACGATATTGTTCACAAGTAGCTCACTTGCCATCGAACGCTCTTGGCAAACTACTTTCGGATGCTTGTAATAACAAAATTTCAATTCAAGGAAAGCCTCCCCGCAAGCAGTAAGCAACGAAGGCCGTGTAAAAGTGCCCCAGTCACGATTGGCGTTAGGAAGCCTCATCACTGAACAGAAACTGTCGCCCTGCGAGAAATTCACAGCTATCAGCAATCGAGCAGGCCTAAATTGTGACCCAAAATAAACCACAAACCAACAAGTTCTTTTCAGGACCAGCCAATTATATTCCAGTAAGATATAAATGAAATTTTCGTTTTCCATAGCCTTACAACCTCTTTCTTCCCGGCTTGAATTACTATCAATCTTGATGATGCTGTGCGGCGGGACACAGGCAGTTTCCATTATAGTGGAAAATTTAGGTTTGCGCGTTTTTCCCAAAAGTTTTTCAGCTGCGCTGTTTTGAAGGAAGTTGTAGTTGAATTCAAAATAAAATAGTTTATTTCTATTGTCAGAGATGGACCTTCCAACGAAAACTAGTCTGGCTCGCTTGGAATCGAATTGTACGGACCGACCACTGCTTTCACAAAATCCGTTATTTTCAGTAATTGTACATTCTACAGAATTAGTCACAACTATTTCCAATCAGCGCAAAAATCGAAGGTTTTCATTCAATACAACAGCAGATTTTCACGTTTGAAAAAACAGGCAGCATTCTGGCCGAAAATTTTGAAACGGAGCACCTATATCGAAACGTTAGAAAATGTTCGATTTTTGTAAATTGAATCATCAGTTTAGTGTGAAACTGTCTATAAATCACAAATAACTTTTGATTTTGTGCCATTCTCGTGAAAGCGACGGTATTGTTCACAAGTGGCTCACTTACCATCCAACGCTCTTGACAAGCTGATGCTTGTAATAACAAAACTTTAATTTCATTCTTTGTCGATAAATTGATGGCCCTGAAAAGGGCCTTTTCTTTGGGCACTTTTAGGAATGAAGGCACGCAAGCGAGCGTTTGACCGTCGTCCTACTACTAGCATCAGAGAAGTAGCTGATCAGCATTTTTCGCTACATGGCCTGTACCAAACAAACCGCTCGTAAGTCCACCGGAGGAAAGGTTCCCCGCAAGCAGTTGGCAACAGCTTCCTGGCAACCCTATACCATCATATGGAGTTTGACAGCGACCGACATATATGGGGCGTTATAGCTATAAAGCCCCAAACAAAGAATTATGTTCGGCACTATGCTCGATATTCAAGCATTCCACACGACGTTTTGCATCTTGTGGGATGATTTAATAATTTAATTTAATCGGCATTTTGTAACTAAATACAGCTTCTAATCATTCGGTTCAAAATCAATGTTTTGCCTTTCATGGCAGTGATGCTGGCTGTACAGAGACGTCGTCCTTGACAGGGGGCTGGTTGGCAACGAAGGCCGTGTAAAAGTGCCCCAGTCACGGTTGGCGTTAAGAAGCCTCATCGCTACCGAACAGAAACAGTCGCCCTGCGAAAAGTTCACAGCTATCAGAAATCGAGCGGGCCTAAATTGTGACCCAAAATAAACTACAAACCAACAAGTTGTTTTCAGGACCAGCCAATTATAAAGTATTATTATTATAAATGAAATTTTCCATTGCCTTACAACCTCCCTCCTCCTTTCCTCCCGGCTTGAATAACTATCAATCTTGATGATGCTGTGCGGCGGGGGCACTAGTTTTTATTATAGTGGAAAATTTAGGTTTGCGCGTTTTTCCCAAAAGTTTTTTAGCTGTGCTGTTTTGAAGGAAGTTGTAGTTGAATTCAAAATAAAATAGTTTATTTCTATTGTCAGAGATAGACCTTCCAACGAAAACTAGTCTGGCTCGCTTGGAATCGAATTGTATGGACCAACCACTGCTTTCACAAAATCTGTTATTTTCAGTAATTGAACATTCTACACAACTAGTCACAACTATTTCCAATCAGCGCAAAAATCGAAGATTTTCATTCAGTACAATAGCAGATTTTCACTTTTAGAAAAACAGGCAATTTTGAAACGGAGCACCTATATCGAAACGTTAGAAAACGTTCGATTTTTGTAAATTGAATCATTACACTAACCTGTCTACAAATCACACAAATAACTTTTTTATTTTGTGCCATTCTACTTGAAAGCGACGATATTGTTCACAAGTGGCTCACTTACCATCCAACGCTCTTGGCAAGCCACTTTCTGATGCTTGTAATAAAATTTCAATTCGATTCTTTGTCGATAAATTGATGGCCCTGAAAAGTTTGGACAGTGTTCGGAATTTACTTGGAGCTGGTGTATATGGTAACAGTTTTGGTGCCATCTGAGACGGCGTGCTTGGCCAACTCTTCTGACAGCAGCAAACGGACGGCGGTTTGAATTTTGCGGGTGATGCTGCAAACGAACTGCTGTATGCTGATGCTGGAAACGAACTGAGCTTGAGCTACAGCATGCTGAGTTTTTATACCTGACTACAGCACAATGTAAGCTCGTCCTTTTTTGTGTTGTCCTCAATATGTGTTCTTCGTAGCTCCACCCCTGCGTTGGTCGACCACATATTTTTGATAAAGAACAAAATTGAAATTGTGTTTCCAATACGGAGGTTATCGAACACTCAGGGTAAAAAGAGTAATGTAATACGGCACCTTGGTAAAATGTTTGAGAATTGAAACCTTTTTTGAATGCGCCTAGTAAACACGAAACTGTAAACAAACACACAAATAATAACTTTTTATTTTTTGTCATTCTACGTGAAATCTACGATATTGTTCACAAGTAGCTCACTTGCCATCGAACGCTCTTGGCAAACTACTTTCGGATGCTTGTAATAACAAAATTTCAATTCAAGGAAAGCCTCCCCGCAAGCAGTAAGCAACGAAGGCCGTGTAAAAGTGCCCCAGTCACGATTGGCGTTAGGAAGCCTCATCACTGAACAGAAACTGTCGCCCTGCGAGAAATTCACAGCTATCAGCAATCGAGCAGGCCTAAATTGTGACCCAAAATAAACCACAAACCAACAAGTTCTTTTCAGGACCAGCCAATTATATTCCAGTAAGATATAAATGAAATTTTCGTTTTCCATAGCCTTACAACCTCTTTCTTCCCGGCTTGAATTACTATCAATCTTGATGATGCTGTGCGGCGGGACACAGGCAGTTTCCATTATAGTGGAAAATTTAGGTTTGCGCGTTTTTCCCAAAAGTTTTTTAGCTGTGCTGTTTTGAAGGAAGTTGTAGTTGAATTCAAAATAAAATAGTTTATTTCTATTGTCAGAGATGGACCTTCCAACGAAAACTAGTCTGGCTCGCTTGGAATCGAATTGTACGGACCGACCACTGCTTTCACAAAATCCGTTATTTTCAGTAATTGTACATTCTACAGAATTAGTCACAACTATTTCCAATCAGCGCAAAAATCGAAGGTTTTCATTCAATACAACAGCAGATTTTCACGTTTGAAAAAACAGGCAGCATTCTGGCCGAAAATTTTGAAACGGAGCACCTATATCGAAACGTTAGAAAATGTTCGATTTTTGTAAATTGAAGCATCAGTTTAGTGTAAAACTGTCTATAAATCACAAATAACTTTTGATTTTGTGCCATTCTCGTGAAAGCGACGGTATTGTTCACAAGTGGCTCACTTACCATCCAACGCTCTTGACAAGCTGATGCTTGTAATAACAAAACTTCAATTTCATTCTTTGTCGATAAGTTGATGGCCCTGAAAAGGGCCTTTTGTTTGGGCAGTGTTCGAAATTTACTTGGTACTGGTGTATATGGTAACAGTTTTGGTGCCATCGAAGACGGCGTGCTTGGCCAACTCTTCTGACAGCAGCAAACGGACGGCGGTTTGAATGTTGCGGGAGATGCTGCAAACGAACTGCTGCATGCTGATGCTGGAAACGAACTGAGCGTGAGCAACAGCATGCTGAGTTTTTATACCTGACTACAGCACAATGTAAGCTCGTCCTTTTTTGTGTTGTCCTCAATATGTGTTCTTCGAAGCTCCACCCCTTCGATACACATTAAAGCGGGTATATAAAGACGGGCTTTTCGCGCGGAAGGTAACAGTGTTCGCTCTATTTTTACGAACGGAGGTGGCAAAGTTAAGGGAAAGACAAAGTCCGCTCGAATCGCGCCTGTCTTCAATTTGCCGTGGGCCGAATTCACCGTCTACTGTGAAAAGCAAATTATGCTGAACGTGTCCGAGAGCCCGTTCATTTAGCAGCTGTAATGGAAACCTTGCTGCTGAAGTGTTGGAATTGGTAGGAAATGCTGCCCGTGACAACAAAAATTATCCCACGCTATCTGCAGCTGGGGATTCGTAACGACGAGGTGTTGAACAAACTGCTTTCCACAGTGACCATTGCTCAGGGCGGTGTGTTGCCCAATATCCAAGCTGTACTGCTGCCCAAGAAGACCGAAAAGAAAGTATAAATTTAACGCTGAGAAAGAAATGCTCTTGTAAAAACTGTCCTTTTCAGGACGACCACATATTTTTGATAAAGAACAAATTTGAAATTGTGTTTCCAATACGGAGATTATCAAACACTCAGGGTAAAGATAGTAATGTAATGCGGAACCTTGGTAAAATGTTTGAGAATTGAAACCTTTTTTGAATGCGCCTAGTAAAAATGTTTTCCACTTCACACCAGTTTGTTTCAGGTTATATTTGCAATTTGCGTACTGAAATACATCATAATTTAGGGTTTAACCCAAATTGCTCTCCAGGGAGAAACAGTCCATGAAACAGAAAATGCAAACTTATTCTTTGAAATGAGTTTGGTGGCCCTGAAAAGGGCCTTTTTTATAATGATACAAGTGAGTTCTACCATACAATGTGCGTCCCTGCCGCTACAGAGTATAGACGACATTCATTGAGATTTTGCACTTGGCGTGTTCAGTATAGGTCACGGCATCTCGGAGGACATTTTCCTGCACACCATCAGTATTCGTAGATTAAATCGGAAATGCATTTTACACCACCACGACGAGCCAGACGCCGAATGGCGGATTTGGTGATTCCCTGGATTTTATTACGAAGAACCTTGCGATGACGCTTGGTAGGGAACGCAAACATGATACCGCTCATTGTACCGTCCGGACGAGCATGTTGCTCGTGTGGTGAGCGAGCACCCACTGATACAAAACAAGCTCGCGTGACCTGTATATATAACATTCCCGTATGTAATGAAACGCTTACATGCTCCTTTTTGACGGCTCTGCGTGGGATATGCTGGCAAGTTGCGCATTTTCCTCGCTGTTTCCGAAGGATTTTCTAAAAATCCTTGTTTTGGTTTATTTATAGTAGTCGCATTAATTCCGAAATTTAATACGAAATACGTGCACAAATTTCCGATCAGATAGTGCAAAAATATTGCGATTTCGTCCAGTAGAACGGAAGATATTCGCATTTCAAATCTGGGAAAATTTCTCAACTGAAATTTTTGAAACGGGACCCCATATTGAAACGTTAGAAGTATTCTACTTCAAAAACGGAAACGACTTACCCATAGCTTTCGCGAGCAAAAGCTTCACTCCAGGAGAGAAAAATAAATCGACAATACTAAAAGAACTAACAGGAATACACTGGGGAATAAATTATTTCAAACCTTACCTATACGGAAGAAAATTTACGGTCAGAACAGACCATAGACCATTAGTATTTTTATTTAATATGAAAAACCCAACCTCCAAACTCACTAGAATGAGACTAGATTTAGAAGAATTTAACTTTAATATAGAATACATTCCTGGTAAAAGCAACGCTACAGCGGATGCCTTATCCAGAATTGTTGCAAACTCAGACGAATTGAAAGCCTTAAACGTACTTACTGTCAACACTAGGTCCATGACAAAAAAAAATAATAGCAATAGCAATAATAATAATTCCAATATTAATAATAATAATATTAATGATAATATTAACATCAACAATAATAGTAATACCTATAATAATAATAATATTAACGATAATGTAAAGAATAATATTAACAACAATAATAATATGAACAACAACTATAAATTACTTAACGACAATGGACAAAAGACGAAAGGTAGAGAAACTGATCACCTCACTAACTATACGACTGAAAACCCGACCGAAACAAGAAACTTACCTAAACTAAGAATAACGGTAGAAAATAACTATTTAATATTCAATATATACAAAGACGCGCAAATGAAAAAAATGATAAACAGAATCACAACATATATAAGTGGAAGAAGAACTCTAGAGTTCACACTTTCAGCATTTGAAAAAGAAATGAATAAGATGCAAATAAAGAAAATCGCTATAGCAAACAACGAAACAATATTTAAAGAGGTACCCATAGAAACATTTAAAAAGCTAGCGAAACAAACAATTAAAAATATACAGATAATAATGTATCAACCACCCAAGTTCATTAGTGATAGTGGCGAGATACAGTACATATTAAAAAACCACCATAAAACCCCTACAGGAGGACACATAGGACAGCATCGACTGTACCTGAAAATAAGAGAATATTACAATTGGAAGGACATGAAAGGATCTATTTCTCGATTCATTAAGGCATGTGAATCGTGCAAAAAGAACAAAATAATAAAACATACCAAAGAAAAACAAATAATAACCAATACACCATCAAAACCATTCGAAATAGTATCCATAGATACGATAGGTCCATTACCAAAAACAATCAACAATAATCGTTACGCAATAACGATACAATGTGAATTAACTAAATACATCGTAGTAATACCCGCACCAACCAAAGAAGCAAACATAATTGGAGAGAAATCATAGATGTTTAAACGAATATCTACGATCATTCGTAAATGAACACCATTCCGATTGGGACGAATGGATACCATATTACGCATTTACTTATAACACTACCCCACACTCAGAAAATAAATTCACTCCATATGAACTAATTTTTGGCAACAAAGCAAAATTACCACAAGAAAATTACCCAACAACAATAACACCAATGTACAATTTAGACTTATATACCACAGAACTAAAATACAAGTTAGAAAAATCAAACGCAATAGCGAAACAAAGATTAGAAAAGGATAAACATTCAAGACAAGAATTTATACACATACCAACAAACCCATTAATAATCAACATATGAGATATAGTATACTTAAAAAACGAAAATAGAAAAAAATTAGACCCATTCTATATAGGTCCCTACACCATTATAAAAATACTAGATACAAATTGTGAAATAGAAAACAAAATAACTAAACAAAGAAACATTGTACACAAAAACAAACTTATTAAAGAATAAAAAAAGCAAAGCAATTTTATTTAGACTACTCTAGCAACAAAGCACAATACTAATATCTATTAGAATTGTAAGGGAGTCAGTTCTTTCACATGAATAATTTCACTTCGCTACATTATTCAACCAAAAGGGGGATGATGTAACGGACTTACTTTCTAGCATCACAAATTATTCCCACAAAACCAATCCCTACATGCACCAATGTGAATCCTTCTCAGGTCACAGGTCATAAAAACCAAATTTAACATATCCTTTAGTCAGGCCACTTGAAACGAGGCCACACTCATATTTTCCCACAGATCGTAAATTACATGAACGATCGTTTTCAAATCCAACTTGCATAACCAGATGGGCGCATTCCAGTTAAACCATTCTGGGTCGCACCACTTGTTATAGCAACATTCTCACTAGGTCATTATTATGCAGAGGCGACAAATAAACAGCGTAACCAAACAAAAGCACCGATAGCAACCAAGGCACCCATACTTATTCCTTGATTTGTTTTCCCTTTTTTTACGCTACCCGTACATAATTATGTACTTTGAAATTGTAACTGACTCCTCCCATTTTGATGTACATAGAATAGTTTAAGTCAGGTTAGCTAGGTTAGCTCGTAAGATTTTTAAATGGAATAAAGTAGATTATGAAAAACTACCAACATGGGAACAGCCTTGCGTTTAAATTATCAAATATCCAAAACTCCATTCCGGGCAATGAGAAGGCAGACTCCTTAGCTAAGGTGGGTGTCTTAGAAGGAGACGTTTACGGAAGACTAATTTGCTTCAGCGAATTTTTCAGTATTACTCATCAGAGAACCCACGAAAGTTGGCAAACTTCGTGGAGCAGTGGGGAGCTGGGAAGGTGGCTACATTCGATAATCTTTAAGGTATCGACGAAACCTTGGTTCAAGGGAATGGATGTGGGTCGTGACTTCATTCGTGTGATGTCCCGACTCATGGCAAACCATTACACGCTGGATGCACATCTCCGGCGTATTGGGCTCGTGGATAGTGGTATCTGCGCTTGTGGCGACGGCTATCACGACATCGAGCACATTGTCTGGGCGTGCACCGAGTACACTTCCGCCAGGTCTCGACTAATGGATACCCTGCGGGCCCGAGGAAGACCAACCAACGTCCCGGTTCGAGATGTGCTGGCAAACCGCGATGTCCTCTATATGTTCCTTATATACACCTTTGTGAAAACCATCAATATACAAGTCTAACTGCCCCTTCTTATTTTCCTTATCATTCTCAGAACCCTCTTCCACCTGTATCAAAGCATCCGTATCGAATGAGCCAACAAACACGGGACCTACGGCACGAACATAACACGCTTAATTCGAAATGTAGCCGATCCACATCGGCTACATTTCGAATTAAGGCCGCTTGAAACGAGGCCACACTCATATTTTCCCACAGATCGTAAATTACTTGAACGATCGTTTTCAAATCCAACTTGCATAACCAGATGGGCGCATTCCAGTTAAACCATTCTGGGTCGCACCACTTGTTATAGCAACATTCTCACTAGGTCATTATTATGCAGAGGCGACAAATAAACAGCGTAACCAAACAAAAGCACCAATAGCAACCAAGGCACCCATACTTATTCATTGATTTGTTTTCCCTTTTTTACGCTACCCGTACATAATTATGTACTTTGAAATTGTAACTGACTCCTCCCATTTTGATGTAAATAGAATAGTTTAAGTCAGGTTAGCTAGGTTAGCTCGTAAGATTTTTAAATGGAATAAAGTAGATTATGAAAAACTACCAACAAGGGAACAGCCTTGCGTTTAAATTATCAAATATCCAAAACTCCATTCCGGGCAATGAGAAGGCAGACTCCTTAGCTAAGGTGGGTGCCTTAGAAGGAGACGTTTACGGAAGACCAATTTGCTTCGGCGAATTTTTCAGTATTACTCATCAGAGAACCCTCGAAAGTTGGCAAACTTCGTGGAGCAGTGGGGAGCTGGGAAGGTGGCTACATTCGATAATCCCTAAGGTATCGACGAAACCTTGGTTCAAGGGAATGGATGTGGGTCGTGACTTCGTTCGTGTGATGTCCCGACTCGTGGCAAACCATTACACGCTGGATGCACATCTCCGGCGTATTGGGCTCGTGGATAGTGGTATCTGCGCTTGTGGCGACGGCTATCACGACATCGAGCACATTGTCTGGGCGTGCACCGAGTACACTTCCGCCAGGTCTCGACTAATGGATACCCTGCGGGCCCGAGGAAGATCAACCAACGTCCCGGTTCGAGATGTGCTGGTAAACCGCGATGTCCTCTATATGTCCCTTATATACACCTTTGTGAAAACCATCAATATACAAGTCTAACTGCCCCTTCTTATTTTCCTTATCATTCTCAGAACCCTCTTCCACCTGTATCAAAGCATCCGTATCGAATGAGCCAACAAACACGGGACCTACGGCACGAACATAACACGCTTAATTCGAAATGTAGCCGATCCACATCTAAGCCGTACTACGAAATCGTCTGGAAAAACCCCTGCCATCTTGAGGAGGACCACCCGGCGTCCCAGTACATGATTCTTCTGATGAAGGCCACCCGAGTTTGTAATTCATCCGTTGATCTCACGATGCCTGAAACTGAAATAATTTTCTCTCCCTGCCATCTTTGTCTACCCTCCCTCCCCTGACTCTTATACCCAGAAGTAACACCCCAATTTAGCTCTTCTTGTCTATTCTAGTTTTTACTATTATATTATATAATCTCGTTGAAAATGCCCAACTCTACTACCCAAAAAAATAACTATAATTACGAATCTTTACAAAATTCAATCATGCCCTCTAGTTACTCCTACTTTTAAGATAGTCGTAAAAAATTGTCCCCCTTAGTTTAACATTATTTGCTCCAATAATCTCACTGATAAAAATGTCAAACCATATTACCACAAAAACTAAATGACCCCCCTAATCTTACGAAAATAATATTATCCCCTTGTGTAGATATAGCTATAAAATCGCATTAGTTTCATTTAAAAAAAAACAATATGTAATCCCCTAGTTTTAAGCAATTTAAAATGTAAAACAAAACAAAATTGGCACCTTTAAGCTAACGCAACGTGCCTTATCAAATAAACGATTTGAATAAAAAAAAGAGATATAGCCAAAGTGTCAAAGAAAAAGTTATAGAGAACATTAAGGGGCATCAAATGAACAAGAGTAACGATAAATTTTGTTGATTAATAATTAGAATAATTAAAAAACTCTCCAAAAAACACAAATTTTTATATATTTCGTTAGCAAAAAATCATTTAGTACACTTAACTAAAAGATATTTGTACATACACTGATAGGACATTTTCTCAACTTTCCAATGAAATCTTGTAAATAACGATATAAAGCATATTTTTTAGATTAGAGTCTTTTAAGCCCTTGCAAGTCGGTTACAGGAAAAGTATAGTAATGAAATTACAAAGAAATTTGAAGAGATAGGAATATGACGTCCAAGAACAAATTATGAATCGTCCAAAAACCCAACTTTTGAATAATGGATATTGCTATAATCATACTTCATTATTTCGAGAAAATTAGCAAAAACCTCCTCAAAAACACTAACTTTTAACTACTTTACAGCTAAAAGGTAATCAAAACTAATTAACTAAAAGATATGAGAACACCATTCAATAGGAACTTTTCTCACCTTTCGAATGGAACTAAAACATTTAAAATACAAAGTATACTTTTAAAGTTAAAGGTATTTTGAGACAAATAAGTTTTTTACACAAAAAGTTCAATAACTCTGTAACGGTTGAGATTTGAGGGTATGTGTAGAACAATTTTTTTCTCCAATAATGACAGTCTATCACCCCGAGAGATTCTTAACCATGAACCAAACACCCTATATATATATATATATATATATATATATATATATATATATATATATATATATATATATATATATATATATATATATATATATATATATATATATATATATATATATATATATATATATATATATATATATATATATATATATATATATATATATATATATATATATATATATATATATATATATATATATATATATATATATATATATATATATATATATATATATATATATATATATATATATATATATATATATATATATATATATATATATATATATATATATATATATATATATATATATATATATATATATATATATATATATATATATATATATATATATATATATATATATATATATATATATATATATATATATATATATATATATATATATATATATATATATATATATATATATACAGGGTGTTTGGTTCATGGTTAAGAATCTCTCGGGGGTGATAGACTGCCATATTAGGAGAAAAAAATTGTTCTACACATACCATCAAATCTCAACCGTTACAGAGTTATTGAACTTTTTGTGTAATAAACTTATTTGTCTTAAAATACCTCTAACTTTAAAAGTCTACTTTGTATTTTAAATATTTCAGTTCCATTCGAAAGGTGAGAATATTTCGCATTGAGTGATGCCCTCACATGTTTCAGCTAATGAGTTTAAGTAGCCTTTTCAAAGTAATTTATTGAAAATTAAACAATTTTAAACGATTTTTCCTTCATTTCTTGAAAATCCTAATAGTTAACCTCATCATTTTAATAATTCAGATTGTTAGTCTTGATGAGGTGCTTAATTCGTTCTTCGACATGATATACTTACCTTTTCTTATTTTCACGATTTTGGGTTATTCAACTTGGATATTTTTATCTCATTTTCACTAGTACCAGCTCTAATTGAAAAATTATGGCACTTATTGTACTTTTTTTCTTTTTATTCAAAAGCCAGGAAAATTTTACAGTGTAAAATGTATTAATACCTTTCAGTTAAGTGAATTTAGTATTCTTTTAAAAGTAAATTAGTTTAAAGTTAGTGCTATTATTAGCATTTTCGTTAATTTTCTTTAAATAGTAAATAATAAACATCACCATTATTATCATGGAAATCTCAGCAAGTTCTACAGTTCTTTCTTTGATTCCATTCAATTATCTCTTTTGGTTTCGACGCAAAATCGTTTTATCACATCGTTTCATATGCAAAAATAACGACTTCGAACCCACTACATTTGGGGCGAGCTCATGCTGTGTTAATTATTAAATAGCAGCAAAATGAAAAGAGATATAGACAAAGCGTCAAATAAAAAGTTATAGAGAACATTAAGGGGCATCAAATGAACAATAGTAACGATCAATTTTGTTGATTAATAATTAGAATATTTAAAAAACTCTCCCAAAAACACAAATTTTGAGTTATTTCGTTAGTAAAAAATCATTTAGTACACTTAACTAAAAGATATTTGTACATACACTGATAGGACATTTTCTCAGCTTTCCAATGAAATCTTGTAAATAACGATATAAAGCATATTTTTTAGATTAGAGTCTTTTAAGCACTTGCAAGTCGGTTACAGGAAAAGTTTAGTAATGAAATTACAAAGAAATGAGAAGAGATAGAAATATGACGTCGAAGAACAAATTATGAATTGTCCTAAAACCCAACTTTTGGATAATGGATATTGCTATAATCATACTTCATTATTTCGAGAAAATTAGCAAAAACCTCCTCAAAAACACTAACTTTTAACTACTTTAAGCTAAAAGGTAATTAAAACTAATTACTTAAAAGATATGAGAACACCATTCAATAGGAAATTTTCTCACCTTTCGAATGGAACTGAAATAATTAAAATACAAAGTATACTTTTAAAGTTAGAGGTATTTTAAGACAAATAAGTTTTTTACACAAAAAGTTCAATAACTCTGTAACGGTTGAGATTTGATGGTATGTGTAGAACAATTTTTTCTCCAAATATGGCAGTCTATCACCCCCCGAGAGATTCTTAACCATGAACCAAACACCCTGTATATATATATATATATATATATATATATATATGTATATATATATATATATATATATATATATATATATATATATATATATATATATATATATATATATATATATATATATATATATATATATATATATATATATATATATATATATATATATATATATATATATATATATATATATATATATATATATATATATATATATATATATATATATATATATATATATATATATATATATATATATATATATATATATCGTTCCATCTTCAAGGCTAGATTGAAACAGTACTTTAAACATAGGCTTAACGAAATATTTAATTAATGATATTGTTTTGTAATTTAATGTAAACATCCGTCAGCAGTATTTAACTTTAATTTAATTTAGTCAGCAGTATTTAACTTTAATTTAATTTATAATGTGGATCCCTTAACAGGAAATCTATTTCCACTGGGATTCCACCTTAGTTAATTATCTTAAACTAATTGCACATCAATAAATGTCTGTCTCAGCTCAGCTTGTTTTATTTGTTTTGTTTGTTTTTGTTGCCATTGTTCATGGGCTGAGACAAGTTGCGTCCACTACCAGGGGGCTCTTGTATGAGTTCTTTGGTGTGGGGGAGTGTGGTGGGCGATTAAAAAAAAATAAAAAGAAAAAAAACAATGAGTCAAAAATAAACGAACTGCGACATGATTATGTTTAGTAAAGTCAGCAATTGCAATAAAACTAGTAAACTTCAAATCGTCCAATTCTTCGTCTTCAAAATGAATAGCACAAGGGTGAGTAGTACATTGAGCGTTTACCTAATGAAAGCCTCACTACGAAAGAATATTTCTCCGAGAAATCACAGATAATGATGCATTCTTTAGCTTTCAAATTGCTTTTGATGTGTTTCAAGTAGTTTGCTTGTTGCTCAGCTGTAAAGTTATGCGGCAATATATTGAATAATTTTACTGAAAATCATCAATAAATTCTTGTGTGTCCATTTCAAATAAGTGCATAATGCATCTTTCTACTTGACGCCATTGTTTGAATTTTAATGATTCAATATGGCCGTTACTAAGAATACTCATTAGTTCTTTCGCTAAAATTTGCGTTCCAGGACAGTTTCCGCAATACTGCAGTCAACAAGGAGTTAACACCATCTGGAAGTGATTAACTGCTTTGTAATGTTTTAAAAATAAGTTTAATGTTTTGATGATAATATTATTATAATAATATTATAATGATATGATGATAATATTATAATGATATCCAAAGCACTGCATTTTGGCAGGGACAAGTGACACGCATACCGTATGCGTATGTATACATCATCAAAACATTAAACAAAAAGATTTTGGCATTGATGCCGAATGGAATTTTTCCGCAACTTGTCATGAAAAGGGTCCTTGTGATGCTTTGGGAGAAGTATTGAAACGAAACGCTGCGAAAGCGAGTTTGCAAGGCCATCATATAACAACAGCCCAAGAACTTTGTTCACGGGCTTCTTCTAAGCCAGATTCAAACATACACTATCAGCTTTTTTCGGAATCCGAATACAATAAAATGGAGAAAAAACGTTAAAAAATCGTTATACACGTGTAAAGCACATTTCGGGAACACAGTCATTCTATAGTTTTAAGCCTCAAAATGAAAACTATATTATTGTCAAACGGTATTCATTTTCGACGGAAGAAATATGTGTGAAATGAAATGCCTTGTGAAAAATAGAACGAATAAAGTTATAAAAATGTTTTGCTTATTTCACTAAGTGCTTTTTCTGGATTTTTGATACAAAAACAATTAATGCCGAAATATAACCGTTTTAAAGCCACCAGGATTGTTATTGAAGTGGAATTTCTAACCAAAGATTACGCTCGGTAAAAATATTTTGAACGCGAGGGTCTGCAATGTTTGAATTTTTATTCTACGTGGTTAATTGACAGCCTCCAGGTTGAAACAAATGTTGCACCCAGCTTGTAAGTAAATCATAAATTTCTTTATTCACAGCTGCCGTGACTCGCTGGAGGTGTATGGTGAACTACCATGCGGTTTTTATCGTTTCCATGGATGTGGGATGTATACATAGATTTTTTATTTTCAAAAAATTATATCTCCGAAACCTCTAAATCTGACTCAAAAATATGTTTGGAGATGTTGTGTAGAATTGAATGATCTTTCAAACAAAAATATAAAAGTATGGAGTATTCAAGGACCCTCACAGTTAAAATCAAGAAAAACCATTTAATGCGTATTTTGTTCGTACAAAACTCAGTATTTTTTGAAGTTAATAATTTTTACTTGAAACTACATTTAAATACCTTTCATATGACCTATAACCCATGAAAATCGGTTCATCGGTTCAAAAGTTATGAATTTAAAAAAAAATCAAATCGTAGCTAGTTACCGTCTTTGACAAAGTTGTTAACCAAGGTTCGAACTGTAGTTTTATAAAGCTGGTTTTTCATATTGAATGAAATAACGATCTTTTTAACGTGAATGCAAAATAATTGATTTCCCCATATAAAATTCCATACAAACTTTGAACGCAATGCGCAAACCCGGGAAGCAGCCGACCGCTCCCAAGCTTTGCACAGGCATTTGGGACCACAAAAGGAACTTATATATATATATATATATATATATATATATATATATATATATATATATATATATATATATATATATATATATATATATATATATATATATATATATATATATATATATATATATATATATATATATATATATATATATATATATATATATATATATATATATATATATATATATATATATATATATATATATATATATATATATATATATATATATATATATATATATATATATATATATATATATATATATATATATATATATATATATATATATATATATAAGTTCCTTTTGTGGTCCCAAATGCCTGTGCAAAGCTTGGGAGCGGTCGGCTGCTTCCCGGGTTTGCGCATTGCGTTTGTATGGAATTTTATATGGGGAAATCAATTATTTTGCATTCACGTTAAAAAGATCGTTATTTCATTCAATATGAAAAACCAGCTTTATAAAACTACAGTTCGAACCTTGGTTAACAACTTTGTCAAAGACGGTAACTAGCTACGATTTGATTTTTTTTTAAATTCATAACTTTTGAACCGATGAACCGATTTTCATGGGTTATAGGTCATATGAAAGGTATTTAAATGTAGTTTCAAGTAAAAATTATTAACTTCAAAAAATACTGAGTTTTGTACGAACAAAATACGCATTAAATGGTTTTTCTTGATTTTAACTGTGAGGGTCCTTGAATACTCCATACTTTTATATTTTTGTTTGAAAGATCATTCAATTCTACACAACATCTCCAAACATATTTTTGAGTCAGATTTAGAGGTTTCGGAGATATAATTTTTTGAAAATAAAAAATCTATGTATACATCCCACATCCATGGAAACGATAAAAACCGCATGGTAGTTCACCATACACCTCCAGCGAGTCACGGCAGCTGTGAATAAAGAAATTTATGATTTACTTACAAGCTGGGTGCAACATTTGTTTCAACCTGGAGGCTGTCAATTAACCACGTAGAATAAAAATTCAAACATTGCAGACCCTCGCGTTCAAAATATTTTTACCGAGCGTAATCTTTGGTTAGAAATTCCACTTCAATAACAATCCTGGTGGCTTTAAAACGGTTGTATTTCGGCATTAATTGTTTTTGTATCAAAAATCCAGAAAAAAGCACTTAGTGAAATAAGCAAAACATTTTTATAACTTTATTCGTTCTATTTTTCACAAGGCATTTCATTTCACACATATTTCTTCCGTCGAAAATGAATACCGTTTGACAATAATATAGTTTTCATTTTGAGGCTTAAAACTTTAGAATGACTGTGTTCCCGAAATGTGCTTTACACGTGTATAACGATTTTTTAACGTTTTTTCTCCATTTTATTGTATTCGGATTCCGAAAAAAGCTGATAGTGTATGTTTGAATCTGGCTTAGAAGAAGCCCGTGAACAAAGTTCTTGGGCTGTTGTTATATGATGGCCTTGCAAACTCGCTTTCGCAGCGTTTCGTTTCAATACTTCTCCCAAAGCATCACAAGGACCCTTTTCATGACAAGTTGCGAAAAAATTCCATTCGGCATCAATGCCAAAATCTTTTTGTTTAATGTTTTGATGATGTATACATACGCATACCGTATGCGTGTCACTTGTCCCTGCCAAAATGCAGTGTTTTGGATATCATTATAATATTATCATCATATCATTATAATATTATTATAATAATATTATCATCAAAACATTAAACTTATTTTTAAAACATTACAAAGCAGTTAATCACTTCCAGATGGTGTTAACTCCTTGTTGACTGCAGTATTGCGGAAACTGTCCTGGAACGCATATTTTAGCGAAAGAACTAATGAGTATTCTTAGTAACGGCCATATTGAATCATTAAAATTCAAACAATGGCGACAAGTGGAAAGATGCATTATGCACTTATTTGAAATGGACACACAAGAATTTATTGATGATTTTCAGTAAAATTATTCAATATATTGCCGCATAACTTTACAGCTGAGCAACAAGCAAACTACTTGAAACACATCAAAAGCAATTTGGAAGCTAAAGAATGCATCATTATCTGTGATTTCTCGGAGAAATATTCTTTCGTAGTGAGGCTTTCATTAGGTAAACGCTCAATGTACTACTCACCCTTGTGCTATTTATTTTGAAGACGAAGAATTGGACGATTTGAAGTTTACTAGTTTTATTGCAATTGCTGACTTTACTAAACATAATCATGTCGCAGTTCGTTTATTTTTGACTCATTGTTTTTTTTCTTTTTATTTTTTTTTTAATCGCCCACCACACTCCCCCACACCAAAGAACTCATACAAGAGCCCCCTGGTAGTGGACGCAACTTGTCTCAGCCCATGAACAATGGCAACAAAAACAAACAAAACAAATAAAACAAACTGAGCTGAGACAGACATTTATTGATGTGCAATTAGTTTAAGATAATTAACTAAGGTGGAATCCCAGTGGAAATAGATTTCCTGTTAAGGGATCCACATTATAAATTAAATTAAAGTTAAATACTGCTGACGGATGTTTACATTAAATTACAAAACAATATCATTAATTAAATATTTCGTTAAGCCTATGTTTAAAGTACTGTTTCAATCTAGCCTTGAAGATGGAACGATTGTCGATTCTCTGCATGTCAAGTGGAAGTGCAATAAATTTGGTAGGGCCAATAAAAAGAATGCGCTTTTGGCCAAGGTTTGTGGCTGCTTGAATGCGTTGCAAGTTACTATTTCGACGTGTTGAACGAGAATGTGTTAAAGTTGTAAAATGTATATTATGCTGCGCGATGGAGTTATGTAGATTGTCGTGTATGAATAATAATGTTTGTACGTCACATAAGTGGGCTATGGGTAAAATATTGTGGGCACTTTCAGAGTATAACAACAAAGTCGAATATAAAAGTGGTTTATTAAATATAATTTTCAGGGATGTTTTGTAGTGTTTGTAGCTTTTTAAGGTGAGAGCTCGCTGCTCGCCCCCATACCGATACTAAGTAGTTAAGTTGTGAATGAATGTATGCAAAGTAGTAGTTCAATAGAGCTCGCTGGGGAACAAACGCTTTAACTCTCCACAAAATACCACAGGAGGATGCCACACGCTTTTCGATAAATTTTATATGGTGTGTCCAGGATAACGTAGGATCTAAGTGTATACCCAAATATTTGAAACAGTCCACATTTTCAATTGTACAATCTCTAAGTTTGGGATGATGATGTGTTGGTAAAGTTTTCCGTATGGATCGGAAGATCATGTACTTAGTTTTGGAAAGGTTTAGTGATAATAAATTTGCTTTGAAATATTGGTCGAGAACACTTAGATCGTTATCGATCGAGTTAATAATAGTATTGACATCATTGTTGGGATAAAACAGAGCTGTGTCATCAGCAAACAGTCTAGGAGTTCCAGTAAGCCTCAAGTTACCTAGGTCATTAATATACAACAGAAATAACAAAGGTCCTATATTACTACCTTGAGGGACACCGATTCCAATGGGAGCAAGGTTACTACGTTCACCATCCACAGATACAAATTGCTTTCTATTCGTCAGGTAACTATGAATAACAGAATGAGCAATGCCCCTGATACCGTAACATTCAAGCTTGGCCAGCAGTATTGTGTGGTCCAAAGTGTCAAATGCTTTTTTAAGGTCTAGGAATAGAGCACCAACAATGTTTTTACGATCCACTTCGCTCATTATTAGATCAACTAATTCAATTATAGCAGTTTGGGTGCTAGAGCCTTGTCTAAACCCATACTGAAATCTATAGAGGACGCTGTGTTTGTTCAAAAATTCTAATAATCTAGCAACAAATAGTTTTTAGAGGATTTTGTTGAAAACGGACAGTGTAGATATAGGACGATAATTATTACAATCACAACAGTTACCTGATTTAAAAACAGGGATGACTTTAGCCACTTTGAGACAGTCAGGGTAATAACCAGATTGAACAATTATGTTGAAACATTGAGAAAAAATTCTAGAAAAAGCGCAAGAATTTCCTTTTAACATATTGACAGGAATGTTATCAGGGCCACTACTCTTCTTATTATCTAGGCTATGTATCAGCATAATTACTTCGTTTGTTGATGAAGGACGTAAAAATATTGACTCACGGACGCGACGAACATTACTTAAAGGACAAATGTTTGAGGTGGTGGGGATATCATTTGACAGTTTTATACTAGAGAAGAAGACATTAAAAGACTCACAGACTTCTGCATTATTGTTGGTTTTTTTACCATCGACAATTAGATTTATCTGGTCGCTTTTCTTTGCTAAACCAAAAGTGCTTTTTAGGGTTTTTCCATAGTTTTGAATGTGGTGTGCTAGTAAGAAGGTTCTCATAGAATGATTTTATTACCCGTCGTTTTGTGGCATCTACCTTTTTGGATACATGCAATAGCATTTGCTTTAGATGTTGATCCGCGGGATTACTTTTGAGACGTTGAAGGTAATTGCTCTTTATTTTTACTAGAGTCCATAAATCCAAAGTCATCCAGGGACAGTGAGTGCCTTTCACTTTAACTGTTTTAGTTATTGTTTTCGTATGACGTTGAAGTAATGAGTTGTATGTGGATGCGATAGATTGAATAGTAGATTCCGGGTCGACAATGACATCAATACTATTAACGAAGCTGGAAAACTCGTGGTTAAGTTGGCGATGGTTTACAATTTTTTTGGTAAGCAACATTGGTTCCCTATCAGCTGTAATTTTGAAAGTTGTTAAGATCTGAGAGTGGTCACTCAGATTGTTAAATATTGTGTCATTGCGCACTCGATTTACATCGTCCAGTTTGCACAGCACATGATCAAGTATGTTTTCGCTAATTGGTCTGGTAGGAAAAACATTTGTACAAATAAAGTCATAGGATTCCAACAGTATTTTATATCTTCTAACAATATTGTTATTAGCAAGATTAATTGGGACATTTACATCACCTACAATAGCACACGAGTGCTTCGATTGGACTGAACACATCAAATTTTCTAAATAGGCTGAGAAATCATTGAAATCAAAGCTAGGAGGACGGTAAATTCCATGAACATCATAAAACTGTCCTTTGATAAACAGTTCGATGTGAATGTGATGAAATCCTTCTGCGGTATAGTTTTTTACAATTCTATGTTTGATAGTCTGATTGACATACACAGCTAAACCTCCGCTAGAGTGTTGCCTGCACGCGAAAAATGCTTTAAAATGTGGTATTTCATAGAGAGCACAATTGTCGTCTTTTAACCAAAGATAAACTCAAGATAGAGTGGTCGGATGATTCCCATGTACCATCAAAATGCGACCCCTCGATGAATTTGGTTCACCGTCAGTGTGACAGCTCAATAATAAATTGAAGCGAAGCTTTGCGAAATAGAACCAACGTCGATATTTGCGTCGTATCTATGACAATGCGTTATTTCCAAAATAACAAGCAAGCTTTCGTTTGGAAAATAAACAAACTTTGAGGTTTTTAACGTTCGGTAATTAATTGATGTGACTAATGCCGATTTCGTTTTTAGATTAGTGTCACTCTAGGTTAAAGTGACCAGGCGTCCCGGATTAAGCGGAACAGTCCCGGATTAGGCGGAACAGTCCCGGATTTAAGGATGCCTCATGGTAAAATGGACCGGAAAGTTTACCAAAATTCTGCTTTTTACACCAAAATACCCATTCATATTGTTATGCGTTATTTCGAAAATAACAAGCAGGCTTTCGTCTGGAAAATAAACAAACTTTGAGGTTTTTAAAGTTCGGTAATTAATTGATGTGACTAATGCCGATTTCGATTGTACTAGTTCGGTTGAATATTTGAGAAGAATACATTTTAAGGGTTTTCTTGAGGCCTTTAGAAGTCAGTATGACTATAATAATAATTTTACACGCCAATATAGACAACGTGTTTCTTTTATAAAAAAATTGTTTACTACATTGATTTGCTTCGTAACCATAGCATTTTTTCGACGCATTCTGAATAATATCGACGCCTATTAACGAGGGGGCAGCAAAAGCATACTATTATTCAGTTCACCGGTTCACGGTTACTGTACCATCATTTGCTAATGGTTGGTATAGGACCTAGTAATCTTGAGTTTATCTTTGTTTTAACCATGTCTCACCAATCACTATAACATCTATGGAAGTTTTACAACTGTCAAGGGTTTGCAAAATTTCATCAAATTTAGAGAGATTGTTTATACCTCTTACGTTCCACTGCAAAATTTTTAGTGTCTGGTTATCATTGTTTATATAATTGTCATTAAAATCGTAAATATGGTCGAAAGAAAATTTTTTGATTGTATTAGCCATTAGATATGAATGAATTCAAGTTTTATGCTGGATTGTTAACTACAATTCTTAATTTCGTTTTCGCTTAGGGGCAGATTGTTGTGGTGAAGAAGAGGCATATTTTGCACTTTTGTAATTATTTATGATTCGATCAAGGTCATGTTTGCTACCAATTCTTTCAATCTTAGAATGTTCATCCTTTTTTACTAAAATCATTCCTCCATGACCAGGCCATACAAATTTAATGTTAAGAAGTTTTTGGGATTCACGCATTTCTTTTAACAATTCTAATGACAAGGCTGACAGTTCTTCGCGGATCGCGACTTTCATTGCATTTCCGTTTACATTTAGTGCTTCATCAATCATCGTAGTTAACAATGGGCCAAATTGTTGCTTTTTGTCAAGCAACAATTCTTTCAAATCTGTGTTTTTGAAAACAACTCTAATCGGAATTATAGCATTATTATTTTTATTGTTAGAGTACAATCTGGTCGACGAAACAAGGGAATCAGAGAACAAATTAACACCGGTACATTTAAACGTTTTCAGCACGAGATCAGTTACATTTTCGTTAGGCAGTGAGGGTAAACCAAGTATCATTACATTATTTTCTATTGTTTTCTTATTTTCTTTATCAAAATTCATTTCAAGTTTATTGACAGTGGTAGAAAGCGACAACTGAGAAGATTTTAAAGCGTTAAGTTCATGTGTTAAACGTTCATTCTCAGATTTCAAATCATTGAACTCCGACACGATAGTATCGAACTTCTCAGACAGAAAATTCTAAGACGACTCTATAGCATTAGTTAGCATTTTGACCTCCTCCGTCACTAGCTGCATTTGAGCAGACACAACACTGGCCACAGTCGCATTTAGTTTGCTGCTAAATGATGATATAAAAGATTTTTCATTATTTTGCATGTCAATGATGCGTTTATAGATATCTGTACATTTTACCGAGCAAAAGTAAGCTTTTTGTTTAATTCGTTTTGCTGCCACACCCGTAATGCCTCGGCATTTCAAGTGAACAGCAGCAAAACAATACAAACATATCAAAAGCTCATTTTGGTCGGATTCTAGTTACTGACAAACTCCACAAGTCATTTTACTTTCCCAATCCATACCAGACGTGAACGCTAGACACAGGCACTTGTAAAACACAGATCAACAATTTACGAAATAAAACAAAGCAAAAATAAATAAATAAATAAATAGAGAGCACATCAGTGAGGTTAAAAAAACCCAAATGGGAAAAAAACCTTGAATGAAACCATTAACCAGAGTATGCAGTAGGAACGCAAACAATTCACCAGAGCTCGGTGCTCAGCACAGTCCACTGATGATATAGAATATATGAAACACAACACTTACCCTTAAACAGTCCTGTAGGGTGCCGGGTGTCCGACTGTAAACCAAACAACTAAAGTGGCCCCCAGAATCTACTGATCAAGAGGCTAATGCGGCAAACGGTACACAGCAATCGATCTATCAATCAATTAAATCTGCCTCTGCATAGCCATAACACTTATAAAGAAGTTCACACCATGCCACACTTACTGTTTGTGGACAGCTTGCGCCCAGCGAGGATCCCCTTTAAACAGACACAAGTGCCGCTGCCGAAAAGAGACAGAACCACTATCCACCGGCGATGCACCGTTCTGAGGTTCAACCACAGCCACTTAAAAGAGCTCAAACTATCACTCTTACTGTATGTAGACAGCTTGCGCGTAGCGAGTACCTCCAGCACATGTAGTTTACTATGAGCGCCGTTGCCGAAAAACGATACACAACGCCTGGCAGTGTATTGAAAGATGTACTAGATCACTTTTCCCGATATTGCGCACACCAATCGAACGCTCGACCCACGGGGCAACGATTGCAGTGTCGCATACAGGGGAACGAGCAACACCACAGCTGACCGATATACAGACAAGCGGACACTACCCCAACAACTAAAGCACAAGATGGACTAACGAATAATAATTTGGGCAAACCCTAAATTATTTTCGGTCAAAACTATCGATCCTCCGGCACTTTTTCACGAACCTCCAATCTACACTGGTTACAGGTACACTAAATCACAAATTACAAGAAAAATATCTTTAAGGAAGTAAAAATACAACACTTTAATTGGCAAAGAAAAGCAGCTCTTAGAAAAGAGCAACGATCGCCGTAAGCAGAGTTGCCAGGTTTATGAAAATAAAAGGTAAATTGCCAGGCTTACAACAGTTTTACTTTTTCTCAGATGGATTAGGAAGCCAATACAAAAATAAAATGACGGCATATAATTTGTGCAACATGCAAAAAGATTTTGACATTGATGCCGAATGGAATTTTTTCGCAACTTGTCATGGAAAGGGTCCTTGTGATGCTTTGGGAGGAGTATTGAAACGAAACGCTGCGAAAGCGAGCTTGCAAGGCCACCATATAACAACAGCCCAAGAACTTTATTCATGGGCTAGTTCTAAGCCAGATTCAAACATACACTATCAGCTTTTTTCAGAATCCGAATACAATAAAATGGAAAAAGTTAAAAAATCGTTATACACGTGTAAAGCAAATTTCGGGAACACAGTCATTCCATAGTTTTAAGCCTCAAAATGAAAACTATATTATTGTCAAACGGTATTCATTTTTGACGGAAGAAATATATGTTAAATTGTAGCTAAAGAAATAAAATGCCTTGAGAAAAGTAAAACTAATAAAGATATAAAAATGTTTTACTTATTTCTCTACATGCTTCTTCTAAATTTTTGATACAAAATAATAAAATAATGCCGAAATATGACCCTTTTAAAACCACCAGAGTTTTTATTGAAGTGAAATTTCTAACCAAAGATTACGCTCGGTAAAATATATTGAACGCGAGGGTCTACAATGTCTAAAAATTTTTCTACGTGGTTAATGGACAGCCATCAGGTTGAAACGAATGTTGCACCCAGCTTATAAGTAAATCATAGATTTCTTTATTCACAGCTGCTGGGACTCGCTGGAGGTGTATGGTGAACTACCATGCGGTTTCATCGTTTCCATGCATGTGGGGTGTATACAGAGATTTTTTATTTTCAAAAAATGATATCTCCGAAACCTCTGAATTTCACTCAAAAATATGTTTGAAGATGTTGTGTAGAATTGAATGATGTTTCAAATAAAATTGTAAAAGTATGAAGTATTCAAGGACCTCGCAGTGAAAATCAAGAAAAAACCATTTAATGCATATATTGTTCGTACAAAACTCGATATTTTTAAGTTTAATAATTTTTCCTTGAAGCTGAAGCCGTGTGGTGTCCGGCGGGCTGAAATCTTTTTGCACTATTTCAGCCAAGAATAGAACCTCTGGGAACTCCTCCCATGTCGTAAGAGGCGACTAACAACATGCTAGAAGTTCCTAGGTCGAGGTATTGCTCCGTACCGAAGACTTAACCTGGGCGGACCTTAAGGTTCAGGGTTGTTAATCGATAATTAATCGTCATCGTCGATAACGTTAACCACCCGTCAACGTCATCGGAAACTCCGTTAACGATAATGTATCGTCGGATTCATCGTCATCGTCGATAATTCATCGGTGTTTATCGTGATACATTTTGCGTTACTTTCCTGTTTATTGGAGTTGAAGTTGATGCGGTTAAATTTCAATTGTTTAGAAATAAATAACTATTGAAGGACAAGTTGTTGGCAGTTGAAAATCAATAGTTTGGACATTTTCTAAGCACAGGGGGGGGGGGGTCCGACGATGTGTCAAAATCGAATTTTTTGTCAACTTTTCGGGAGTGTTTTATATTGAAGGGAAAGTTATTGGCAGTTGACAATCAATAGTTTTGGACATTTTCAATACACAGGAGGTTCGACGATGTGTGAAAATAGATTTTGTTCAACTTTTGGGGAAAGTTTATTATATTAAAAAAGCTATTGGTAAGTGAATAATCAGCTCCAATAAGACTTTAATTTGACTAGTATCGATGAACGCGGATCAAAACGTACTGAAAATTCGCCGCGTCTGTTTTAATGAATCTAATTTCAAGTTCCGTTTTTAATAACAAGCCCGTCCATTAACGATCCTTTGTATTTCCCTTCAATGTTCGATATAATCGTTCGTATACATGTATTTCACAAACAATCCGATATTAGAAATAGGAAACACTTTCGCTGATTTATAACATCTAGAGCTATAATAACTCTTTGTCTGTATAACGTGTTATTACTCGATAGTTTGCAACCCAAAAAATATATCGTAGAGAAGGAATAGCGAAGTTAGTCTAAATAATGTCGCAATAAATAGTGATCTGGCCCATTAAGCAGATAAGATTAGTTTTTCTGGGCAATACTCCCACGATCGGCTGTGTGGAGTTGAAATTGCTTTTGTTTAGAAAACATAGGATACTCTCGGTAGCCGGCTACCCAGATTTTAAATGAACAAAAAACTAAACAAGATTTTTTTCGAGCGATCGTGTTTTCGAAAACTAACTGAACTGCAAACTAAGGGATCATCCATAAATTACGTAGCATTATATGGGGGAGGGGAGAGTTTTGCATTTTGTGATGATGTGTGACGACGGGAGGGTAGGGGGTCATGTCAGGCTATGTAGCTTTTTCAAAGGGGAATAACTAACATCGGTTTTTATTTAAAAAAAATCACGGGGGCAGGGGGGAGAGTTACCGTCAAGCTACGTAATTACCAGGGGGTATTTAGAGGTTTGTGACGAAATGCTACGTTGGGGGAGGGGGGTGGTAAAAATTACGCAGAAAATGCTACGTCATTTATGGATGATCCCTAATAAACTATGCTTTACAGGTCGCATTGCATGCTTGGAGCGAATCCTAGACCCTATTTCCTTCCAAACCATCAAATCCGCGACACCTATGGAAGAGTCTGATGAACCTTCGGTATAAGATTCCTCATTTTATTCAAACGATCGCCGGGTAAAATCAGCACCGACACGATAGAAACCACGAATAAATTCGTCGCGTGATTGAATATTATTAAAAAATATAAGCAGTGCTCCTTATAGCCGGCTATCCGGAGTTCAAGTTGCTTATTTTGCTAATCGTATTAATACAACAAATGATAAATTTCCCAAATTCTCCGCAGCCGGCTGCCCAGAGCAATTATTACATGATAACGCTATTGGCACACTTACTAACAACTCTCCCCTTCCCGTGATACATGTGGAGATGCAGAGGATTCCTCGGTTTCTAGTAGCAACATGTATCGGACTAACATTCCTTCCTTTCCCAGAAGATCTGCATTCGGACGTGGCCGGCGTCGGTATTGATCAGCATGCAGGGATCGGAATAGATTGTACAATGTGGCTCATCATGTTATTCCCAAGCATGTTGTTCCAATCAACATTTTGCAACCTAATTTGGTTCTGGTCAATAACGGAGTAGCAACTACGGGCGATCTCTTATGCTTATGCTTATGCTAATAATTTTTCCTTGAAGCTACACTTAAATACCTTTCATTTGACCTATAACCCATGAAAATCGGTTCATCGGTTCAAAAGTTATGAATTTTTCAAAAAATTCAACTTTCTAAAAATAACGATTTTTTGAACCAGTCTAACGTGGAAAGGGACATCCTAATGACGAAATTAAAAAATATTGTTCATTCTCAGCGGTAGGACCCATTTCCTGCCATCCAACTTTCGACGCTCAAAACTCCAACGTATACGGAAAAGTAACGCAAAGACGGACTGTGATAGAAGTGGAAAGGAAACAATGAACTACGATCAAGCGACCGCCGCCGGCGGTGGCTGGCTTAGGCTGATTTTATTTGACACTTTTGTTGCTGGTAATATGTAATACAGTGGCGAGGGTATTTGCACAGATTGCGCATGCCGCAACATACTACCCCACCAAAACGAATGTTTTAAAATAAATTTTGGATGTTGATTATTCTGAACTCTGGGGATAAAACTTGAAAAATGCCTTGTAATCCATACTAGGTTCCTCCATTGCTGTTTGGATTGTTGGTGGTATTCTCTAATGGCGACATGTTGGCGTTGCTGGACTTATTGCTACGGAGCACTTGCTGGTTGATGAGCGCATTCGGAGACGTTGCGATCCGCGCAACTGGGAGTAGATTTCGGTGGAAAATGTGTTCTACTAAGCGGCTGCAAGTACGCCCACACTGACATAGCACCGCAGGGGGTTGATTTTGCTATACAGCTGCATACCCGCTCACACCGGCATAGCTGAAGTGATGTAGAATAAATCCGCAGCCAATTCTCCATACACGAATTCCCACTATCGAACTATCAAACTGTCAGATGGCAGGTTGTCGTGGCACGTTGAAATCCTGGTCACGGCACCAATGTTCATTCTCAGCGGTAGGACCCATTTCCTGCCATCCAACTTTCGACGCTCAAAACTCCAACGTATACGGAAAAGTAACACAAAGACGGACTGTGATAGAAGTGGAAAGGAAACAATGAACTACGATCAAGCGACCGCCGCCGGCGGTGGCTGGCTTAGACTGATTTTATTTGACACTTTTGTTGCTGGTATTAATATGTAATACAGTGGCGAGGGTATTTGCACAGATTGCGCATGCCGCAACAAATGTGTATCTAATATTTTTTGGCAAGGAACGATTCTACCACAGATAACAGACATTTAGGCGAGAACAAAAAAATTTCAAAAACCTGTGTAAACTTTCAAATTGATAAACGTTGGAAATCTGTGTTTCACTATTGCCATCTGCGCAACTAATTGCTATACGTGTTTGACAGCTGCACTCTAACTGCATTGTATCGATCACTACAAACGTTTGCCAAACGTGTTTCAGACGTCTGTTTTTTCGGAATCTCAGTAGCGGGTATTTACACACGATTCAAATCGAGCCTCAACGTCTGTTTTCTGTGATTCTACCAAATATTGCAGAATTTTGAGAGATCGTATAACTTTTGCCTTTCTCATATAAAGAAAGGCTATGCAATCACTGTAAAAATCGACTTTTTAACCGAGGCCCGGAGGGCCAAGTGTCATACACCATTCGATTCAGTTCGTCGAGATCGGCAAATGTTTGTGTGTGTATGTATGTGTCATTTAAATTCACACACAATTTTCTCAGAGATGGCTGAACCGATTTTCGTAAACTTAGTTTCATCTGAAAGGTATAACGCTCCCATAAGCTGCTATTGATTTTTTAGTTGATCCGACTTCCGGTTCCGGAGTTACGGGTTGAAGAGTGCGGTCACACAGCAAATTCCCATATAAGTTGACACCACCATGATGTTAAAACGATGTAAAACATATTAAAATTGATGTAACATTACTCTAGTTTGCGGGTCTGGATCACTAACGATCAATTAAAGCAGCTTTGACCACATTGGCCACCTATGACGGTTCATGATGCATCCGGGGAACTCGACAAGTTCCTAAGCAAATATCACACCTCTTACCCAGCGAATTCTCTATCGATTTTTACAAACTTAATTTCAAATGAAAGAAACAGTAATGCCATTGACTGCTGCTGAATTTCATTCGGTTCTGACTCTTGGTTCCGGAGTTACAGGTTGGTTAGTAAGGTTACACTGGAATTTCCCATGTAAATCGGTAGAATCGTAACACCGCAAAGGCTAAAAACTATTGAAATGGTCACCAAATTGCTTCGATTCGTACGTCTAGATCACTGATTGCCAATCAAACATTCTTTGGATTTATTGTCCACCATCGTCGATTCCGGAAGTCCCGGATTCCGGGCATATTCCACGATTTAAGTAACATCGGTTCTTTGCTGATGACTGAACCGATGTTCTCAAACCAAGTCTCAAATGAAAGGCACACCCTTCCTCCCCACCCTTGCCCTCACACTTCGCTCCTTCATCACCCCTCGCCCTTTGGACCACCCTCACATCCGCATTTCCTCCATCCACCCCGTATACCGAAATAAGATTTCTGACACATCCTCCACTCCCACTCTACTAAAACCCCACCCACTGTATATATACATATATATATATATATATATATATATATATATATATATATATATATATATATATATATATATATATATATATATATATATATATATATATATATATATATATATATATATATATATATATATATATATATATATATATATATATATATATATATATATATATATATATATATATATATATATATATATATATATATATATATATATATATATATATATATATATATATATATATATATATATATATATATATATATATATATATATATATATATATATATATATATATATATATATATATATATATATATATATATATATATATATATATATATATATATATATATATATATATATATATATATATATATATATATATATATATATATATATATATATATATATATATATATATAGTTTCCATTTTTTACCGATCTGAAGTAGATAGAACTTGCAAAATAGAACATGTGGCTGTAGCCAACATCCCTGAATATTATCACAGTGTTTGTTGCATTGTCTTTGTTTTTATAGACAAAAATGTGTGACGCAGAAATCCCGCCAATTTACCCCGTCCCCGGTGTAAGTTGACGGTATGTATGAATACGGCAGAAACTGGAGATACAATTATATCAAAGGTTCGTGCTGAACATCTTTTCAATAAAATTGTATATTAACCGACAATTGCCAATATATTTCAAACTCAATACCCCGGAATTTTACTTTGACGCGTATTCCATATTCAAAAGCACATTTTTGAAATTCTTCAGGCGATTAGCCGAAGAATATTCACTGAGTTTTAGTTTGGAGTGAAATCCAAAAATAAAAATATTGGATGACTATATTTGCACTGTAAATAGTAGCGCCAACTTGCCCCGCGTGCGTTACCGTCAACTTACTTCAACCACATATTGTACAAAAAACTATTTTAAAAATAACTTTAATTCATGGATAGATTTAATATCTATACAGATACTGAAAACTCTTTTTACTCACTATCGAAAAAAAAATCAATTGGGAAATAGATTTAAAATCACCCTAAACAATAAAGCGTTTAAAATTAAAAAAACCTATTTTAATCTACCTAGCGGTGCAATTGCGCTTTTCTCAAACATGAATCACGAGAATATGTGCGTTGTTTATATTCATTAAAAGCTTTTAAATGCATATATTACATTTTATTATTATACATCACATGACAACTATATACAGGAAAATAAATCATTATTCGAGTTCTAAAATTTTGAAAAAGAAAAAAACAGCCGCGGTAATATTGAACTGAAAAACCTGTTTTAATCCACCTAGCGGTGCAATTGTGCCTTTCTCATTTCTCTAAACTATGGCACGGAGGCTTTTTATGTTCAACATAATTGTGGAAATGTCCTTTACATTCCTAGTACACTTTGCACTTATACACAAAGGCATGCCAGCCACGAACTTGATGAGCTACGTGTCGACGGTGAAACACTTGAAACAAAAAAATATCATTCCATTAGCCTAATCAGCATTAGATCAATGTTATCTGCTTGCTAACTCATTTTGTCATGCGGGGGTGGGTATGTGAGGAGGGCGAAAGTCCCATGAACGAACGACTCCCCAGCTTAAATTGGTATGCTTTGTGATATAGTGGTGGTTTAAAGATGATGGGGTTGAAAGGGAGGGGTATGAGGGCTGGATGGGGTGGTGGTCTGAGGGGTGATTTAAGGAGATTTTTAAAGGAGGGGAGTAAACAGTAGAGGGGGGGGGGGTGTAACCCCTCTCCGTAAACCATCAACTACGCCCCTGTTAAAATCCAGAAACCTTATGCGAGTCGAAAAAAAATTTGGCCCTCCGGGATTAGGTTGACGTTTTTCAGAGTGATTGCATAACCTTTCTATATGAGAAAGGCAAAAATGTGCCAAAATCCAAAAAGGTGAATCGTCGTCAATTTTTTTTCGAGTTTGCATCAAATCTCGACGTTTCGTGCACCTTGAACACATTTAGCATCAAAAATAAAAATTCTATTTTTAATTTTTCCTATAGTTTATATGAGAAATTTCTGTGTGGCCGCACTCTGAAACCCGTAATTCCAGAACCAGAATTCCGATCGATCCAAAATTCAATAGCAGCCGATGGGAAGGTTGCACCTTTCATTTGAGACTAAGTTTGGGCAAATCGATCCAGCCATCTCTGAGAAAAATGAGTGACATTATTTGACACATACGCACATACATACACACACATACACACACATACACACAAATACATACACACATACACACACACATACAGACTTTTTCCGATCTCGACGAACTGAGTCGAATGGGATATGACACTCGGCCCTCCGGGCCGGGATTAGGTTGACGTTTTTCAGAGTGATTGCATAACCTTTCTATATGAGAAAGGCAAAAATGTGCCAAAATCCAAAAAAGTGAATCGTCGTCATTTTTTTTTTCGAGTTTGCATCAAATCTCGACGTTTCGTGCACCTTGAACACATTTAGCATCAAAAATAAAAATTCTATTTTAAATTTTTCCTATAGTTTATATGAGAAATTTCTGTGTGGCCGCACTCTGAAACCCGTAATTCCGAAACCAGAATTCCGATCGATCCAAAATTCAATAGCAGCCGATGGGAAGGTTACACCTTTCATTTGAGACAAAGTTTGGGCAAATCGGTCCAGCCATCTCTGAGAAAAATGAGTGACATTATTTGACACATACGCACATACATACACACACATACACACACATACATACACACATACAGACTTTTTCCGATCTCGGCGAACTGAGTCGAATGGCCCTCCGGGCCGGGATTAGGTTGACGTTTTTCAGAGTGATTGCATAACCTTTCTATATGAGAAAGGCAAAAATGTGCCAAAATCCAAAAAAGTGAATCGTCGTCAAATTTTTTTTTCGAGTTTGCATCAAATCTCGACGTTTCATGCACCTTGAACACATTTAGCATCAAAAATAAAAATTCTATTTTTAATTTTTCCTATAGTTTATATGAGAAATTTCTGTGTGGCCGCACTCTGAAACCCGTAATTCCGAACTCCGCTAGCGAATGACGGATCTCAATAGTGGCATGTCTGTAATAATATATGTACATGAAACTATTGAGAACCAGAGCTTTAGGTCCAAAGCCCTGGTAAAGGAGGATGGTTGTGATGATCTGGACCGAGGTCACCACGTAAAGCAAGGTAGGTCATAACCCCAATTCCAAGGCGTGAAGCGACCCGTGCCGAGGGATGAGTGATCGAGGGGGTGAAAAAGACGCTCGATCGTTAACGGAGCCTGTGAGGTACCTGGGCAACCCCCACAATAAGCGTCCCTTACCACGCTAATGCGGAGCTCTGGCGTGGCGGACATTTATTCTCGCGCTACTCGTGGGATCTGATATGGAGAACAAAAACAAAAATAGTAAACAAACGGAGGTGCCAAACCCCTTCGCTAGAGGTGGTTTGGCGAGGTCTCCCCCTCGTGGGGAGAGTAGTGGAGCGATGAGTGCTGCATCTGAAAGCACCAGTGACCCCCAGCAGCGGTAGCAAATAGCCCTACCAACGCACCGGACAGGCCATTATCCGCGATGCGCAAAGTGGTGGAGCAGCTCGATTCAATAATCGAGTACACTAGCGCAAAGCAAAACACAAGCAAGGATTTAAAACAGAGTCTCCTGGAACTCCGAAAAACTGTTCGTGTCGCAAGACAGAAACAGCAGGCTTATGCCAAGAGGGTGGAATGTCGGGAGAAGTCCGACAGAGAAACCCAGACAGTGGCCTCCAAGAGGGAGGGAAGCGGGAAGGTCGATACAGGCACTCAGACAGTGACCTTCACCTTCTATGGAGCAGCCACGTCGCTCGAAGCGGCGGCCGAGTTCCCCTCGAAAGGAAAGGGCAAGGGCAATCGTAAGACGGCGTCAAACGCGAAGCGCCCTAGAAAGTCGCCAGGAGAGGGTGCAAAAACCGACACCACACGGCGTGCAACCGTTAAGGCCAAACGCCGTCTGGCCGAGGTAAGCGAGGGCGAGAGTGACCTCGCTGAGCAGAGCGTTGGTACCAGCAACCCGGCCCGACCGATGCAGGGGGCGCAAACCCCTGGTCGCTGGTCACCAAGAAGAAGCCGGCACCGACATTGGAGGTATCGCGGCCCACCAAGAAGGCCAAGGACAGAGGCGAGGCCTTGTGGTTAAAAACCGACAAGGACAAATACGCCGATGTCCTAAAGTAGATGAAGGCTGCCGAAAGCCTTTCGGCCCGTGGGCAAGATGTGCGTAGCGTGAGACGCACCAACACGGGAGAGATGCTTCTGGTGCTGAAGCGAGGCGCACAATCTAGTGCGGTATACAAGGCCTTGGCCCAAGAGGTCCTTGGTGAAGGCGCCCAAGTCAGGTAGCTAGGGGCGGAAATGAGTCTCCAGTGCAAGCATCTGGACGAGTTCACGACCGCAGAAGATGTCGTCGCAGCCGTTAAGGAACAATGCGACGTCACAATCGAGCGGGCCTCTGTGCGTTTTAGAGATGGACCCTTTGGCACCAAAGTAGCCTACCTCAGGCTACTGAAGGCGGATGCCAAAAAGGTAACCGAGAAAGGGAAGCTGAAGATTGGCTGGTCGGTATGCCCTATTAGCATACCCCAGCCGCCTTCAGTGGATAGGTGCTATCGGTGCCTTGAGTCCGGCCACAAAGCCTACGAGTGCACACAGACAGACAGGAGCAAATTATGTCGTCACTGCGGCGAGGAGGGGCATAAGGAGCGGGGTTGCACTAAGGCGTACAAGTGCCTTATCTGCACCGCTAAGAAGAAACACGCTATGGGCGGACCTTCGTGTCCCTTCGGTGAGTTAAATAAGAAGAAGCCGTGAACGTCACACAGCTAAATCTTAACCATTGTGCAGCACCCCAACAGCTGCTGTGGCAGTCGATCTCGGAGTCGAGGACAGATGTCGCCCTCTTATCAGACCCGTACCGCATCCCTGCCGGCAACGGCAATTGGGTGTCGGACGGGTCTGGAATAGTGGCAATCTGTACAACGGGACGGTTCCCGGTTCAAGAGGTAATACACTCCTCCGCCGAATGTGTTTTTTTTTTTACAATGGAGAAGACCTTTATGTCCTAGCCCAGTACACGTGCTATTGGTAGGGTCCAATCTACCGCACGGGGTGCACTGGGGGCGTGTCGGACTCGAATGGTGACCAGCCATTAATACCGACTAAACTCCATTGGGCTCCGCCATCATTCCTCCCAGGAACTACCTCTCGGTATTACTTCTGGGGGGATGGCTGTACTAAATGTACTCATTCACTCTCACTCACGCGTTCATACATCCTGTATGAGGCTTACTTGGGTGCTCTCTCAATCGCACTTTGATTCACTCTCAAACACTCCCACATGAGGCTGACTTTTGTGCTCACCTTTTACGTTCCATGCGAGGCTGACTTGTGTGCTCACCTTACTCATTCCTTGCTAGGCTTACTTTTGTGCTCGCCCTACCTATACCATGTGAGGCTGACTTGGGTGCTCACCCTATCACCTGATTCACTCTCAATCGTGCCACTCTATTGTACATTTGTCACTCCCCCTGGCATCCCATGTGGGACATTTTTCTTAGGCCCCACTTCTGACATACCATGCGAGGCTGACTTGTGTGCTCACCTTTTTCATTCCTTGCTAGGCTGACTTTTATGCTAGCCTCTACCAACCTGTGAGGCTGACTTTTATGCTCACCCTTTCACTCCTCTGCCACGCCAAGAGGCATCGATAGCTTAGTTCCAACATACTACGCTACGACCCTCCCGTCTTGGCATGAGGCAGTCCACTTGTACGCCTATACACTCACTCTTCTGTCTTGCTTCGGGGTGGCTGGGTTTACCCCTTACGCGGTTGCCATTCGCTGCGCCAACCTGCCTCGGCATGAACAGCATTCACTCTCTTTTTTGCGCTTGGCCTTTTTCGCTCCAGCTAACCAATCACTAGTTAGCCGTGCCCGCCGTCTGTTGCTCGGTTCGCCAGATTACCTGTAGCCTACTGGCAATCTGGATGGTAGCAGCCGAGACTGCGTTCCACTTCTCCACCGTTTGACACATCCGCTGAATAAGGGTATCCGGGGTTGTGTCCCAGCCACAGACGTCAAGCATTGCTCTTCTTTCGACGTCGAACCGATGACATACGAACAGTATGTGTTCGGCAGTTTCATCTACACCTGGGCAGTCCGGGCAGACTGGGACCTCCGCGTGCTTGAACCTGTGGAGGTACTGACGGAAACAGCCATGGCCTGACAGGAATTGTGTCAGGTGGAAGTGAACTTCCCCATGGGGTCTTCCCACCCAGCTCGATATGCTAGGTATCAGCCGGTGGGTCCACCTACCTTTCGAGGAGTTGTCCCACTCACGCTGCCATCTGGCGACCGAGGTCACCCTGGTGCGCTCGCGGGCTCCCCTATTTCCACGTAGCTCAAAGCACTCCTCATCTTCCCGAATGACCAGCCCGACTGGCATCATGCTCGCTATCACGCAGGATGCATCGTGTGATACCGTGCGGTAGGCAGATATCACTCTGAGGCACATCACGCGGTAGGTGCTCTCCAGTTTCTGTAGGTAACTGGTTACCCTCAGTGCTCTTGACCATGACGGGCCGCCGTACCTGAGGATAGATACGGTAACGCCTGCCAGTAACCTACGTCTACTGGCGCACACCTTTGAGCTGTTGGACATCATTCTCGATAGTGCCGCAACAGCAGTCGACGCTCTCTTGCACGTATAGTCGACATGGCTGCCGAAGGTCAGCTTGTCGTCTATAATGACTCCGAGAGACTTCAGACTTCGCTGTGAAGTGATCGCGACTTCTCCCACATGGATAACTGCATGTTGTGCCGACTTGCGGTTGTTGACGATAACTACCTCCGTCTTATGATGAGCGAGCTCCAGGCCTCTCGCGCTTATCCATTCCTTCACCGTCCTAATCGCGTGTTCTGCGGTTAGTTCTACCTCAGGAATTGACTCCCCGTAGACCTCCAAGGTTACGTCGTCGGCAAAGCCGACGATCTTGACCACAGGAGGGAACTTCAGTCTCAGAACCCCGTCATACATGAGGTTCCATAGCACCGGGCCTAGGATCGAGCCCTGCGGGACTCCGGCGGTAATCGGAACCCTTTTCTGACCGGCATCGGTCTCGTATAGCAGTACGCGGTTTTGGAAGTAACTTTCCAGGATCCGGTACAGACCCACCGGTAGGCTAAGCCGGTGTAACGAGATCGCGATGGCATCCCAGCTTGCGCTGTTGAATGCGTTCTTCACGTCAAGTGTCACTAACGCACAGTATCGAATACCTCGCCTTTTTCGTTGGATCGCTATCTCGGCAGTATTTATCACTGAGTTGAGAGCGTCCACTGTGGACTTACCCTTCCGAAAGCCAAACTGGTTGCTTGACAGACCGTCCGTACCTTCCGCGTACGGGGTGAGCCTGTTGAGGATGATCCTCTCAAGCAGTTTGCCAGTCGTGTCGATCAGACAGATTGGTCTGTACGCCGATGGGTCGCCTGGCGGCTTTCCGGGCTTCGGCAACAGCACCAGTTTCTGCCTTTTCCATCTATCGGGGAAACGGCACTCGTCAAGGCATCTCTGCATAGCTAGCCTGAACATGTTCGGGTTCGCGATGATCGCTGCCTTGAGAGCGTTGTTTGGAACTCCGGCCCTGGAGCTTTGCTCATTGCTAGGGATTTAGCCACTGCGAGTAGTTCTTCATTCGTCACTGGAGCCACCATTTCGACCATGCCCGCACTGTCTTGTAGTGCAGGTGGCCAGGGGCTTGTGGCTCGAGACGGAAAGAGTACTTCGATAATCGTTGCCAACCGGTCCGGTGACCGTTCTGGGGGTGAGGAGCCCCCTTTGGTCTTGGCCATCACAATCCGGTAGGCGTCACCCCACGGATTCGCGTTGGCACTCTCACACAGGTTGTCGAAACACGCTCTCTTGCTGCTTTTAATAGCCTTGTTAAGGGCTAATTTCGCAGCTCGAAATACTTCACGGCGGTTCTCTCTTGCATCCTCGGTGCGAGCTCTTTGCATCCTACGTCTAGCTCTGAGGCAGGCTGACCGTAGAGCTGCAATCTCGGCACTCCACCAGTATACCGGGCATCTACCGTTTCTTGGCAGTGTTTTTCTCGGCATAGTGGCGTCGCACGCGCATGATAGAACAGCTACCAGCGCATCCCCGCTTAGACTGTCGGTGTTGGCCTCCAGTCCCAGGGCCGCGGTGAAAGCTTCGCTGTCGAAGTGATTGGACTTCCACCCGCGTACCTGACAGGGATCTCCCGCCCTCGGATGCTGCACACCATAGTTGATCTTAAAGCGGATTGCTAAATGATCTCTATGGGTGTAGCCTTCGTCTACCCTCCATTCCATGCCTGGAGCCGAGTTTCTACGGAATGTACTAGCGGAGCCATTATTAGCTAGCACAGTATCGAGTTTCGCAAGCGCTTCCATTGGCGCTTGACCCCTGATATTTGTACAGCGGCTGCCCCACTCCACTGCCCAAGCGTTAAAGTCTCCCGCTATTACTACCGGTTTCCGGCCCACTAGGTCCGACGAGAGCCTATCGATCATCTGGTAGAACTGTTCTATTGGCCACCTTGGTGGGGCGTAGCAGCTGCAATAGAACACACTATTGATCTTGGCTATCGCCACACCCTCGGCGGATGGGTGTATTACCTCTTGAACCGGGAACCGTCCCGTTGTACAGATTGCCACCATTCCAGACCCGTCCGACACCCAATTGCCGTTGCCGGCAGGGATGCTGTACGGGTCTGATAAGAGGGCGACATCTGTCCTCGACTCCGAGACCGACTGCCACAGCAGCTGTTGGGCTGCTGCACAATGGTTAAGATTTAGCTGTGTGACTCTCACGGCTTCTTCTTATTTAACTCGCCGAAGGGACACGAAGGTCCGCCCATAGCATGTTTATGGGCTTGCTTCTTAGCGGTGCAGATAAGGCACTTGTATGCCTTACCGCACCCCCGCTCTTTATGTCCCTCCTCGCCGCAGCGACGACATAATTTGCTCCTATCTATGCCTTTGCATTCGTATGCTTTGTGGCCGGACTCAAGGCACCGATAGCACCTATCCACTGAAGGCGGCTGGGCATACCGACCAGCCGATCTTCAGCTTCCCTTTCTCGGTTACCTTTTTGGCATCCGCATTCAGTAACCTGAGGTAGGCTACTTGGGTGCCAGAGGGTCCACCTCTCAATCGCACAGAGGCCCGCTCGATTGTGACGTCGCAGTGCTCCTTAACGGCTGCGACGACGTCCTCTGCGGTCGTGAACTCGTCCAAGTGCTTGCACTGGAGAGTTGTTTCCGCACCTAGCGACCTGATTTGGGCGCCCTCACCAAGGACCTCTTGGGCCAAGGCCTTATATACTGCACTTGATTGTGCGCCTCGCTTCAGCACCAGAAGCATCTCTCCCGTGTTGGTGCGTCTTACGCTACGCACATCCTGCCCAAGGGCCGAGAGGCTTTCGGCCGCCTTCATCGATTTAAGGACATCGGCGTATTTGTCCTTGTCGGTTTTTAACCACAAGGCTTCGCCTCTGTCCTTGGCCTTCTTCGCAGGCCGCGGTACCTCCGGTTTCGGTGCCGGCTTTTTTCTTGGTGACCAGCGTCCAGGGGTTTGAGCTCCCCTGCCCCGGTCGTGCCGGGTTGCTGGTACCATCGCTCTCCACCGCGAGGTCACTCTCGCCCTCGCTTACCTCGCCCAAACGGCGTTTGACTATGACGGTTGCACGCCGAGTGGTGTCGGTTTTGGCTCCCTCGCCTGGCGACTTCCTAGGGCGCTTCGCGTTCGATGCCGTCTTGCGATTGCCCTTTCCTTTTCCCTTCGAGGGGAACTCGGTCGCTGCTCCGATCGACGTGGCTGCTCCGTAGAAGGTAAAGGCCACTGTCTGTGAACCTCTATCGACCTTCTCTCTTTCCTCCCTATTGGAGGCCACTGTCTGGGTTTCTCTGTCGGGCCTCTCCCGACATTCCACCCTCTCAACATAGGCCTGCTGTTCCTGTCTTGCGACACGAACAGCTTTCCGGAGCTCCAGGAGGCTCAACTTCAACTCCTTGGCTATATTCTGCTTTGCGCTAGCGAAGTCGATTATTGAATCGAGTTGCTTCGCTACTTTGCGCATCGCAGATATTGGCCCCTCCGCTGCATTGGTAGGGCTATTGCCTACCGCTGCTGAGGAGTCACTAGTGCTTTCAGATGCAGCACTCATCGCTCCACTACTCTCCCCACGGGGGGGAGACCTCGCCAAACCACCTCTAGCGAAGGGGTTTGGCACCTCCGTCCGCCGAAGGTGTGGCGATTGCCAAGATCAATGGTGTGTTCTATTGCAGCTGCTACGCTCCACCAAGGTGGCCAATAGAACAGTTTAACCAGATGATCGACAGGCTCTCGTCAGACCTAGTGGGCCGGAAACCGGTAGTCATAGCAGGAGACTTTAACGCTTGGGCAGTGGAGTGGAGCAGCCGCTGTACAAATAGCAGGGGTCAAGCACTAATGGAGGCGCTTGCGAAACTCGATACTGTGCTAGCTAATAATGGCTCCGCTAGTACATTCCGTAGAAACGGAGTGGAGGCGTGGATTGACGTAACATTTGCCAGCCCGAGTCTGGCTCCAGGCATGGAATGGAGGGTAGAAGAAGGCTACACCCATAGCGATCATTTAGCAATCCGCTTCAGGATCAACTATGGTGTGCAGCATCCGAGGGCGGGAGATCCCTGTCAGGTACGCGGGTGGAAGTCCAATCACTTCGACAGCGAAGCTTTCACCGCGGCCCTGGGACTGGAGGCCAACAGCGACAGTTTAAGCAGGGATGCGCTGGTAGCTGTTCTATCACGCGCGTGCGACGCCACTATGCCGAGAAAAACACTGCCAAGAAACGGTAGATGCCCGGTATACTGGTGGAGTGCCGAGATTGCAGCTCTACGGTCAGCCTGCCTCAGAGCTAGACGTAGGATGCAAAGAGCTCGCACCGAGGATGCAAGAGAACCGCCGTGAAGTGTTTCGAGCTGCGAAACTGGCCCTCAACAAGGCCATTAAAAACAGCAAGAGAGCGTGTTTCGACAACCTATGTGAGAGAGCCAACGCGAATCCGTGGGGTGACGCCTACCGGATTGTGATGGCCAAGACCAAAGGGGGCTCCTCACCCCCAGAACGGTCTCCGGACCGGTTGGCAACGATTATCGAAGTACTCTTCCCGTCTCGAGCCACAAGCCCCTGGCCACCTGCACTACGAGACAGTGCGGGCACGGTCGAAATGGTGGCTCCAGTGACGAATGAAGAACTACTCGCAGTGGCTAAATCCCTAGCAATGAACAAAGCTCCAGGGCCGGATGGAGTTCCAAACAACGCTCTCAAGGCAGCGATCATAGCGAACCCGAACATGTTCAGGCTAGCTATGCAGAGATGCCTTGACGAGTGCCGTTTCCCCGATAGATGGAAAAGGCTGAAATTGGTGCTGTTGCCGAAGCCCGGGAAGCCGCTAGGCGACCCACCGGCGTACAGACCAATCTGTCTGATCGACACGACTGGCAAACTGCTTGAGACGATCATCCTCAACAGGCTAACCCCGTACGCGGAAGGTACGGACGGTCTGTCAAGCAACCAGTTTGGCTTTCGGAAGGGTAAGTCCACAGTGGACGCTCTCAACTCAGTGATAAATACTGCCGAGATAGCGATCCAACGGAAAAGGCGAGGTATTCGATACTGCGCGTTAGTGACACTTGACGTGAAGAACGCATTCAACAGCGCAAGCTGGGATGCCATCGCGCTCTCGTTACACCGGCTTAGCCTACCGGTGGGTCTGTACCGGATCCTGGAAAGTTACTTCCAAAACCGCGTACTGCTATACGAGACCGATGCCGGTCAGAAAAGGGTTCCGATTACCGCCGGAGTCCCGCAGGGCTCGATCCTAGGCCCGGTGCTATGGAACTTCATGTATGACGGGGTTCTGAGACTGAAGTTCCCTCCTGTGGTCAAGATCGTCGGCTTTACTGACGACGTAACCTTGGAGGTCTACGGGGAGTCAATTCCTGAGGTAGAACTAATCGTAGAACACGCGATTAGCACGGTGGAGGAATGGATGAGCGCGAGAGGCCTGGAGCTCGCTCATCATAAGACGGAGGTAGTTATCGTCAACAACCGCAAGTCGGCACAACATGCAGTTATCCATGTGGGAGAAGTCGCGATCACTTCACAGCGAAGTCTGAAGTCTCTCGGAGTCATTATAGACGACAAGCAGACCTTCGGCAGCCATGTCGACTATACATGCAAGAGAGCGTCGACTGCTGTTGCGGCTCTATCGAGAATGATGTCCAACAGCTCAAAGGTGTGCGCCAGTAGACGTAGGTTACTGGCAGGCGTTACCGTATCTATCCTCAGGTACGGCGGCCCGTCATGGTTAAGAGCACTGAGGGTAACCAGTTACCTACAGAAATTGGACAGCACCTACCGCGTGATGTGCCTCAGAGTGATATCTGCCTACCGCACGGTATCACACGATGCATCCTGCGTGATAGCGAGCATGATGCCAGTCGGGCTGGTCATTTGGGAAGATGAGGAGTGCTTTGAGCTACGTGGAAATAGGGGAGCCCGCGAGCGCACCAGGGTGACCTCGGTCGCCAGATGGCAGCGTGAGTGTGACAACTCCTCGAAAGGTAGGTGGACCCACCGGCTGATACCTAGCATATCGAGCTGGGTGGGAAGACCCCATGGGGAAGTTCACTTTCACCTGACACAATTCCTGTCAGGCCATGGCTGTTTCCGACAGTACCTCCACAGGTTCGGACACGCGGAGGTCCCAGTCTGCCCGGACTGCCCAGGTGTAGACGAAACTGCCGAACACATACTGTTCGTATGTCATCGGTTTGACGTCGAAAGAAGAGCAATGCTTGACGTCTGTGGCTGGGACACAACCCCTGATACCCTTATTCAGCGGATGTGTCAATCGGTGGAGAAGTGGAACGCAGTCTCGGCTGCTACCATCCAGATTGCCAGTAGGCTACAGGTAATCTGGCGAACCGAGCAACAGACGACGGGCACGGCTAACTAGTGATTGGTTAGCTGGAGCGAAAAAGGCCAAGCGCAAAAAAAGGAGTGAATGGTCTGTTCATGCCGAGGCAGGTTTGGCGCAGCGAATGGCAACCGCGTAAGGGGTAAACCCAGCCACCCCGAAGCAAGACAGAAGAGTGAGTGTATAGGCGTATAAGTGGACTGCCTCATGCCAAGACGGGAGGGTCGTAGCGTAGTATGTTGGGATTTAGCTATCGATACCTCATAGCGTGGCAGAGGAGTGAAAGGGTGAGCATCCAAGTCAGTCTCACACGGCATGTTAAGGGTGAGCACAAAAGTCAGCCTCACATGGTATGGTAGAGGCTAGCACAAAAGTAAGCCTAGCAAGGAATGAAAAAGGTGAGCACACAAGTCAGCCTCGCATGGTATGTCAGAAGTGGGGCCTAAGAAAAATGTCCAACATGGGATGCCAGGGGGAGTGACAAAGGTACAATAGAGTGGCACGATTGAGAGTGAATCAGGTGATAGGGTGAGCACCCAAGTCAGCCTCACATAGTATGGGTGGGGCGAGCACAAAAGTAAGCCTAGCAAGGAATGAGTAAGGTGAGCACACAAGTCAGCCTCGCAAGGAACGAAAAAGGTGAGCACAAAAGTCAGCCTCATGTGGGAGTGTTTGAGAGTGAATCAAAGTGCGATTGAGAGAGCACCCAAGTAAGCCTCATACAGGACGTATGAACGCGTGAGTGAGAGTGAATGAGTACATTTAGTACAGCCATCCCCCCAGAAGTAATACCGAGAGGTAGTTCCTGGGAGGAATGATGGCGGAGCACAATGGAGTTTAGTCGGTATTAATGGCAGCGTCACCATTCGAGCCCTACACGCCCCCAGTGCACCCCGTGTGGTAGATTGGACCCTACCAATAGCACGTGTACTGGGCTAGGACGTTAAGGTCTTCTCCATTGTAAAAAAAACCTGTTTTAATCCACCTAGAGGTGCAATTGTGCCTTTCTCATTTCTCCAAACTATGATTTAATCGCTAGTTCGTACAATATAACATTACGGAAATGTCTTTCATTCTTATTACACTTGGTAAGTATATATAAGAGCACCTTTTTGCATTCATCGCGGTATCGGTTTGAATCGGAGTTTTCTATGTGATCGCACTCCACAACCCGTAACTCCGGAGCCGGAAGTCGGATGGAGATGGAATTTAATATCAGTGTCCGGGGACGCAACACCTTTCATTTGAGACTAAGTTGATCAAATCGGTCTAGCCATTTTCGAGAAACCAATATAACCGTTATTCTGAATTTGGATGCTTCCGGATCCGTCGATGGTGGCCAGTGTGGCCAAAGAGACTTTGAATGACATTTTGGAAAAAATATCACATCTTCACATTCATCACAGAATTCGTTAGAATCGGGATTTGCTGCGTGATCGTACGTATCACCCTGTAATTCTGGAACCAGAATATTCCGAGAAACCGATGAGGACAAATCAACAAATTTTGTTTTGTAACCATACTCTTCAACTCGTAATCCGGAACAAGATGTCAGTTGAAAATGAAATTCAATAGCAACCTATGGGAATATTATACCATTCATTTGAATCTTAGTTTGTAAAAATCGGTTCAGCCATCTCCGAGAAACCGAATGTGGACATTTTGTTAACAAATCCGAATGTTATATGAGACTTGGCCCTCCGGGCCTCGGTTAGTAAGTCGGTTTTTGGAGCAATCGCATAACCTTTCTATATGAGAAAAGCAAAAGAATAATATTTAATTAGCTTAATCAGCATGAGTTCGATGTTATCTTCAAGTGATTATATTTTGAAATGTTGGTGGAATGGGTTTGAAAGTGGAGGGAATGGGGGGTTAGTAGAGTGGGAGTGGAGGATGCGTCAGAAATCCTTCATCTTATTTCGGTATACGGGGTGGATGAAGGAAATGCGGGCGTGAGGGTGGTCCAAGGGGAGGGGAGTGATGAAGGAGGGAGGTGTAAGGGCAAGGCAAGGAGAGGGAGGGGCGGCGACGCAATACTCAACTGCATATTTTGCCTTCCATTTGAGACTTGGTTTGAGAAAATCGGTTCAGTCATCACCGAAGAACCGATGTGATATTAATTGTGGAATATGCCCGGAATTCCGGACTTCCGGAATCGTCGATAGTGGACAATATATTCAAAGAATGTTTGATTGGCAATCAGTGATCTAGATCTGCGATTAGAAGTAATTTGGTGACCATTTCAATAGTTTTTAGCCTCTGAGGTATTACGATTGTACCGATTTATATGGAAAATTCCAGTGTATCCTTACTAACACCCCTGTAACTCCGGAAGCAAGAGTCAGAACCGAATGAAATTCAGCAGCAGTCAATGACATTACTGTATCTTTCATTTGAAATCATGTTTGTAAAAATCGGTAGAGAATTCGTTGGGGAATGGGTGTGATATTAGCTTAGGAACTTGGCGGGTTCCCCGGGGGCGTCATGAACCGTCATATGTGGCCAATGTGGTCAAAGCTGCTTTGATTGATCATTAGTGATCCATACCCGCAAACTAGAGTAATGTTACATCTATTTTAATGTTTTACATCATTTGAACATCATGGTGGCACCAGTTTATATGGGAATTTGCTGTGTGACCGCACTCTTCAACCCGTAACTCCGGAACCGGAAGTCGGATCAACTAAAAATTCAATAGCAGCTTATGGGAGCGTTATACCTTTCAGATGAAACTAAGTTTACGAAAATAGGTTCAGCCATCTCTGAGAAAATTGTGTGAGTTTAAATGACACACACACACACATACACACACAGACATTTTCCGATCTCGACGAACTGAATCGAATGGTGTATGACACTCGGCCCACCGGGCCTCGGTTAAAAAGTCGATTTTTACAGTGATTGCATAGCCTTTCTTTATATGAGAAAGGCAAAAACATACATACACACATACACACACACATACAGACTTTTTCCGATCTCGACGAACTGAGTCGAATGGGATATGACACTCGGCCCTCCGGACCGGGATTAGGTTGACGTTTTTCAGAGTGATTGCATAACCTTTCTATATGAGAAAGGCAAAAATGTGCCAAAATCCAAAAAAGTGAATCGTCGTCTATTTTTTTTTTTTTTTTAGTTTGCATCAAATCTCGACGTTTCATGCACCTTGGACACATTTAGCATCAAAAATAAAAATTCTATTTTTAATTTTTCCTATAGTTTATATGAGAATTTTCTGTGTGGCCGCACTCTGAAACCCGTAATTCCGGAACCAGAATTCCGATCGATCCAAAATTCAATAGCAGCCGATGGGAAGGTTGCACCTTTCATTTGAGACTAAGTTTGGGCAAATCGGTCCAGCCATCTCTGAGAAAAATGAGTGACATTATTTGACACATACGCACATACATACACACACACATACAGACTTTTTCCGATCTCGACGAACTGAGTCGAATGGGATATGACACTCGGCCCTCCGGGCCGGGATTACGTTGACGTTTTTCAGAGCCTTTCTATATGAGAAAGGCAAAAATGTGCCAAAATCCAAAAAAGTGAATCGTCGTCAAATTTTTTTTCGAGTTTGCATCAAATCTCGACGTTTCATGCACCTTGAACACATTTAACATCAAAAATAAAAATTCTATTTTTAATTTTTCCTATAGTTTATATGAGAAATTTCTGTGTAGCCCCACTCTGAAACCGGAACCAGAATTCCGATCGATCCAAAATTCAATAGCCGCCGATGGGAAGGTTGCACCTTTCATTTGAGACTAAGTTTTTTTTTTTTTTTTTACAATGGAGAAGACCTTTATGTCCTAGCCCAGTACACGTGCTAACGGTAGGGTCCAATCTACCACACGGGGTGCACTGGGGGCGTGTCGGACTCGAATGGTGACCAGCCATTAATACCGACTAAACTCCATTGGGCTCCGCCATCATTCCTCCCAGGGACTACCTCTCGGTATTACTTCTGGGGGGATGGCTGTACTCAATGTACTCATTCACTCTCACTCGCGCGATCATACATCCTGTATGAGGCTTACTTGGGTGCTCTCTCAATCGCACTTTGATTCACTCTCAAACACTCCCACATGAGGCTGACTTTTGTGCTCACCTTTTACGTTCCATGCGAGGCTGACTTGTGTGCTCACCTTACTCATTCCTTGCTAGGCTTACTTTTGTGCTCGCCCTACCCATCCATGTGAGGCTGACTTGGGTGCTCACCCTATCACCTGATTCACTCCCAATCGTGCCACTCTATTGTACCTTTGTCACTCCCTCTGGCATCCCATGTGGGACATTTTTCTTAGGCCCCACTTCTGACATACCATGCGAGGCTGACTTTTGTGCTCACCTTTTTCATTCCTTGCTAGGCTGACTTTTGTGCTAGCCTCTACCAACCTGTGAGGCTGACTTTTATGCTCGCCCTTAACATGCAATGTGAGACTGACTTGGATGCTCACCCTTTCACTCCTCTGCCACGCCATGAGGCATCGATAGCTTAGTTCCAACATACTACGCTACGACCCTCCCGTCTTGGCATGAGGCAGTCCACTTATACGCCTATACACTCACTCTTCTGTCTTGCTTCGGGGTGGCTGGGTTTACCCCTTACGCGGTTGCCATTCGCTGCGCCAACCTACCTCGGCATGAACAGACCATTCACTCTCTTATTTTGCGCTTGGCCTTTTTCGCTCCAACTAACCAATCACTAGTTAGCCGTGCCCGCCGTCTGTTGCTCGGTTCGCCAGATTACCTGTAGCCTACTGGCAATCTGGATGGTAGCAGCCGAGACTGCGTTCCACTTCTCCACCGTTTGACACATCCGCTGAATAAAAGTATCCGGGGTTGTGTCCCAGCCACAGACGTCAAGCATTGCTCTTCTTTCGACGTCGAACCGATGACATACGAACAGTATGTGTTCGGCAGTTTCATCTACACCTGGGCAGTCCGGGCAGACTGGGACCTCCGCGTGCCCGAACCTGTGGAGGTACTGACGGAAACAGCCATGGCCTGACAGGAATTGTGTCAGGTGGAAGTGAACTTCCCCATGGGGTCTTCCCACCCAGCTCGATATGCTAGGTATCAGCCGGTGGGTCCACCTACCTTTCGAGGAGTTGTCCCACTCACGCTGCCATCTGGCGACCGAGGTCACCCTGGTGCGCTCGCGGGCTCCCCTATTTCCACGTAGCTCAAAGCACTCCTCATCTTCCCGAATGACCAGCCCGACTGGCATCATGCTCGCTATCACGCAGGATGCATCGTGTGATACCGTGCGGTAGGCAGATATCACTCTGAGGCACATCACGCGGTAGGTGCTCTCCAGTTTCTGTAGGTAACTGGTTACCCTCAGTGCTCTTGACCATGACGGGCCGCCGTACCTGAGGATAGATACGGCAACGCCTGCCAGTAACCTACGTCTACTGGCGCACACCTTTGAGCTGTTGGACATCATTCTCGATAGTGCCGCAACAGCAGTCGACGCTCTCTTGCACGTATAGTCGACATGGCTGCCGAAGGCCAGCTTGTCGTCTATAATGACTCCGAGAGACTTCAGACTTCACTGTGAAGTGATCGCGACTTCTCCCACATGGATAACTGCATGTTGTGCCGACTTGCGGTTGTTGACGATAACTACCTCCGTCTTATGATGAGCGAGCTCCAGGCCTCTCGCGCTCATCCATTCCTCCACCGTGCTAATCGCGTGTTCTGCGGTTAGTTCTACCTCAGGAATTGACTCCCCGTAGACCTCCAAGGTTACGTCGTCGGCAAAGCCGACGATCTTGACCCCAGGAGGGAACTTCAGTCTCAGAACCCCGTCATACATGAGGTTCCATAGCACCGGGCCTAGGATCGAGCCCTGCGGGACTCCGGCGGTAATCGGAACCCTTTTCTGACCGGCATCGGTCTCGTATATCAGTACGCGGTTTTGGAAGTAACTTTCCAGGATCCGGTACAGACCCACCGGTAGGCTAAGCCGGTGTAGCGAGAGCGCGATGGCATCCCAGCTTGCGCTGTTGAATGCGTTCTTCACGTCAAGTGTCACTAACGCACAGTATCGAATACCTCGCCTTTTTCGTTGGATCGCTATCTCGGCAGTATTTATCACTGAGTTGAGCGCGTCCACTGTGGACTTACCCTTCCGAAAGCCAAACTGGTTGCTTGACAGACCGTCCGTACCTTCCGCGTACGGGGTGAGCCTGTTGAGGATGATCCTCTCAAGCAGTTTGCCAGTCGTGTCTATCAGACAGATTGGTCTGTACGCCGATGGGTCGCCTGGCGGCTTCCCTGGCTTCGGCAACAGCACCAGTTTCTGCCTTTTCCATCTATCGGGGAAACGGCACTCGTCAAGGCATCTCTGCATAGCTAGCCTGAACATGTTCGGGTTCGCTATGATCGCTGCCTTGAGAGCGTTGTTTGGAACTCCATCCGGCCCTGGAGCTTTGTTCATTGCTAGGGATTTAGCCACTGCGAGTAGTTCTTCATTCGTCACTAGAGCCACCATTTCGACCGTGCCCGCACTATCTCGTAGTGCAGGTGGCCAGGGGCTTGTGGCTCGAGACGGGAAGAGTACTTCGATAATCGTTGCCAACCTGTCCGGAGACCGTTCTGGGGGTGAGGAGCCCCCTTTGGTCTTGGCCATCACAATCCGGTAGGCGTCACCCCACGGATTCGCGTTGGCACTCTCACACAGGTTGTCGAAACACGCTCTCTTGCTGCTTTTAATAGCCTTGTTAAGGGCTAATTTCGCAGCTCGAAACGCTTCACGGCGGTTCTCTCTTGCATCCTCGGTGCGAGCTCTTTGCATCCTACGTCTAGCTCTGAGACAGGCTGACCGTAGAGCTGCAATCTCGGCACTCCACCAATATACCGGGCATCTACCGTTTCTTGGCAGTGTTTTTCTCGGCATAGTGGCGTCGCATGCGCGTGATAGAACAGCTACCAGCGCATCCCCGCTTAGACTGTCGGTGTTGGCCTCCAGTCCCAGGGCCGCGGTGAAAGCTTCGCTGTCGAAGTGATTGGACTTCCACCCGCGTACCTGGCAGGGATCTCCCGCCCTCGGATGCTGCACACCATAGTTGATCTTAAAGCGGATTGCTAAATGATCGCTATGGGTGTAGCCTTCGTCTACCCTCCATTCCATGCCTGGAGCCAGACTCGGGCTGGCAAAGGTCAAATCAATCCACGCCTCCACTCCGTTTCTACGGAATGTACTAGCGGAGCCATCATTAGCTAGCACAGTATCGAGTTTCGCAAACGCTTCCATTAGCGCTTGACCCCTGCTATTTGTACAGCGGCTGCTCCACTCCACTGCCCAAGCGTTGAAGTCTCCCGCTATTACTACCAGTTTCCGGCCCACGAGGTCCGACGAGAGCCTGTCGATCATCTGGTAGAACTGTTCTATTGGCCACCTTGGTGGGGCGTAGCAGCTGCAATAGAACACACCATTGATCTTGGCAATCGCCACACCCTCGGCGGAGGGGTGTATTACCTCTTGAACCGGGAACCTTCCCGTTGTACAGATTGCCACCATTCCAGACCCGTCCGACACCCAATTGCCGTTGCCGGCAGGGATGCTGTACGGGTCTGATAAGAGGGCGACATCTGTCCTCGACTCCGAGACCGACTGCCACCGCAGCTGTTGGGCTGCTGCACAATGGTTAAGATTTAGCTGTGTGACTCTCACGGCTTCTTCTTATTTAACTCGCCGAAGGGACACGAAGGTCCGCCCATAGCATGTTTATGGGCTTGCTTCTTAGCGGTGCAGATAAGGCACTTATATGCCTTAGTGCACCCCCGCTCTTTATGCCCCTCCTCGCCGCATCGACGACATAGCTTGCTCCTGTCTATGCCTTTGCATTCGTAAGCTTTATGGCCGGATTCTAGGCACCGATAGCACCTGTCCACTGAAGGCAGCTGGGGTATACTAATAGGGCATACCGACCAGCCGATCTTCAGCTTCCCTTTCTCGGTTACCTTTTTGGCATCCGCATTCAGTAGCCTGAGGTAGGCTACTTGGGTGCCAGAGGGTCCGTCCCTCAATCGCACAGAGGCCCGCTCGATTGTGACGCCGCATTGCTCCTTGACGGCTGCGACGACGTCTTCTGCAGTCGCGAACTCGTCCAAGTGCTTGCACTGGAGAGTTGTTTCCGCACCTAGCGACCTGATTTGGGCGCCCTCACCAAGGACCTCTTGGGCCAAGGCCTTATATACTGCACTTGATTGTGCGCCTCGCTTCAGCACCAGGAGCATCTCTCCCGTATTGGTGCGTCTTACGCTACGCACATCCTGCCCAAGGGCCGAGAGACTTTCGGCCGCCTTCATCGATTTAAGGACATCGGCGTATTTGTCCTTGTCGGTTTTTAACCACAAGGCTTCGCCTCTGTCCTTGGCCTTCCTCGCAGGCCGCGGTACCTCCGGTTTCGGTGCCGGCTTTTTCTTGGTAACCAGCGTCCAGGGGTTTGAGCCCCCCTGCCCCGGTCGTGCCGGGTTGCTGGTACCATCGCTCTCCACAGCAAGGTCACTCTCGCCCTCGCTTACCTCACCCAGGCGGCGTTTGACCTTGACGGTTGCACGCCGAGTGGTGTCGGTTTTGGCACCCTCGCCTGGCGACTTCCTAGGGCGCTTCGCATTCGATGCCGTCTTGCGATTGCCCTTTCCCTTTCCCTTCGAGGGGAACTCGGTCGCCGCTCCGATCGACGTGGCTGCTCCGTAGAAGGTAAAGGCCACTGTCTGTGAACCTCTATCGACCTTCTCTCTTTCCTCCCTATTGGAGGCCACTGTCTGGGTTTCTCTGTCGGGCCTCTCCCGACATTCCACCCTCTCAACATAGGCCTGCTGTTCCTGTCTTGCGACACGAACAGCTTTCCGGAGCTCCAGAAGGCTCAACTTCAACTCCTTGGCTATGTTCTGCTTTGCGCTAGCGAAGTCGATTATAGAATCGAGCTGCTTCGCTACTTTGCGCATCGCAGATATTGGCCCCTCCGATGCATTGGTAGGGGTATTGCCTACCGCTGCTGGGGGGTCACTGGTGCTTTCGGATACAGCACTCATCGCTCCACTACTCTCCCCACGGGGGGGAGACCTCGCCAAACCACCTCTAGCGAAGGGGTTTGGCACCTCCGTCTGTTTGTTTTTATTTTTATTTGCCTGCATGTATAGTCCCACGAGTAGCGCGAGAAATATATGTCCGCCACGCCAGAGCTCCGCATTAGCGTGGTAAGGGACGCTTACTGTGGGGGTTGCCCAGGTACCCCACAGGCTCCGTTAACGATCGAGCATCTTTTTCACCCCCTCGATCACTCATCCCTCGGCACGGGTCGCTTCACGCCTTGGAATTGGGGTTATGCCCTACCTTGCTTTACGTGGTGATCTCGGCCCGGATCATCACAACCATCCTCCTTTACCAGGGCTTTGGACCTGTAGCTCTGGTTCTCAATAGTTCCATGTACGTATGTTATTACAGACATGCTACTATTGGGATCCGTCATTCGCTAGCGGAGTTACCTGAGACTAAGTTTAGGCAAATCGGTCCAGCCATCTCTGAGAAAAATGAGTTACATTATTTGACACATACACACACTTACACACACACATACATACACACAACTCCGCTAGCGAATGACGGATCTCAATAGTAGCACGTCTGTAATAACATACGTACATGGAACTATTGAGAACCAGAGCTACAGGTCCAAAGCCATGGTAAAGGAGGATGGTTGTGATGATCCGGGCCGAGATCACCACGTAAACCAAGGTAGGGCATAACCCCAATTCCAAGGCGTGAAGCGACCCGTGCCGAGGGATGAGTGATCGAGGGGGTGAAAAAGATGCTCGATCGTTAACGGAGCCTGTGGGGTACCTGGGCAACCCCCACAGTAAGCGTCCCTTACCACGCTAATGCTGAGCTCTGGCGTGGCGGACATATATTTCTCGCGCTACTCGTGGGACTATACATGGAGGTAAATAAAAATAAAAACAAACAGACGAAGGTGCCAAACCCCTTCGCTAGAGGTGGTTTGGCGAGGTCTCCCCCCCGTGGGGAGAGTAGTGGAGCGATGAGTGCTGCATCCGAAAGCACCAGTGACCCCCCAGCGGCGGTAGGCAATAACCCTACCAATGCATCGGAGGGGCCAATATCTGCGATGCGCAAAATAGCGAAGCAACTCGATTCTATAATCGACTTCGCTAGCGGAAAGCAGAATATAGCCAAGGAGTTGAAGTTGAGCCTCCTGGAGCTCCGGAAAGCTGTTCGTGTCGCAAGACAGGAACAGCAGGCCTATGTTGAGAGGGTGGAATGTCGGGAGAGGCCCGACAGAGAAACCCAGACAGTGGCCTCCAATAGGGAGGAAAGAGAGAAGGTCGATAGAGGTTCACAGACAGTGGCTTTTACCTTCTACGGAGCAGCCACGTCGATCGGAGCGGCGACCGAGTTCCCCTCGAAGGGAAAAGGAAAGGGCAATCGCAAGACGGCATCGAATGCGAAGCGCCCTAGGAAGTCGCCAGGCGAGGGTGCCAAAACCGACACCACTCGGCGTGCAACCGTCAAGGTCAAACGCCGCCTGGGTGAGGTAAGCGAGGGCGAGAGTGACCTAGCTGTGGAGAGCGATGGTACCAGCAACCCGGCACGACCGGGGCAGGGGGGCTCAAACCCCTGGACGCAGGTCACCAAGAAAAAGACGGCACCGAAACCGGAGGTACCGCGGCCTGCGAGGAAGGCCAAGGACAGAGGCGAAGCCTTGTGGTTAAAAACCGACAAGGACAAATACGCCGATGTCCTTAAATCGATGAAGGCGGCCGAAAGTCTCTCGGCCCTTGGGCAGGATGTGCGTAGCGTAAGACGCACCAATACGGGAGAGATGCTCCTGGTGCTGAAGCGAGGCGCACAATCAAGTGCAGTATATAAGGCCTTGGCCCAAGAGGTCCTTGGTGAGGGCGCCCAAATCAGGTCGCTAGGTGCGGAAACAACTCTCCAGTGCAAGCACTTGGACGAGTTCACGACCGCAGAAGACGTCGTCGCAGCCGTCAAGGAGCACTGCGGCGTCACAATCGAGCGGGCCTCTGTGCGATTGAGAGACGGACCCTCTGGCACCCAAGTAGCCTACCTCAGCCTACTGAATGCGGATGCCAAAAAGGTAACCGAGAAAGGGAAGCTGAAGATCGGCTGGTCGGTATGCCCTATTAGTATACCCCAGCCGCCTTCAGTGGACAGGTGCTATCGGTGCCTTGAATCCGGCCATAAAGCATACGAATGCAAAGGCATAGATAGGAGCAAGCTATGTCGTCGCTGCGGCGAGGAGGGGCATAAAGAGCGGGGGTGCACTAAGGCATATAAGTGCCTTATCTGCACCGCTAAGAAGCAAGCCCATAAACATGCTATGGGCGGACCTTCGTGTCCCTTCGGCGAGTTAAATAAGAAGAAGCCGTGAGAGTCACACAGCTAAATCTTAACCATTGTGCAGCAGCCCAACAGCTGCGGTGGCAGTCGGTCTCGGAGTCGAGGACAGATGTCGCCCTCTTATCAGACTCGTACAGCATCCCTGCCGGCAACGGCAATTGGGTGTCGGACGGGTCTGGAATGGTGGCAATCTGTACAACGGGAAGGTTCCCGATTCAAGAGGTAATACACCCCTCCGCCGAGGGTGTGGCGATTGCCAAGATCAATGGTGTGTTCTATTGCAGCTGCTACGCCCCACCAAGGTGGCCAATAGAACAGTTCTACCAGATGATCGACAGGCTCTCGTCGGACCTCGTGGGCCGGAAACCGGTAGTAATAGCGGGAGACTTTAACGCTTGGGCAGTGGAGTGGGGCAGCCGCTGTACAAATAGCAGGGGTCAAGCGCTAATGGAAGCGCTTGCGAAACTCGATACTGTGCTAGCTAATGATGGCTCCGCTAGTACATTCCGTAGAAACGGAGTGGAGGCGTGGATTGATTTGACCTTTGCCAGCCCGAGTCTGGCTCCAGGCATGGAATGGAGGGTAGACGAAGGCTACACCCATAGCGATCATTTAGCAATCCGCTTTAAGATCAACTATGGTGTGCAGCATCCGAGGGCGGGAGATCCCTGTCAGGTACGCGGGTGGAAGTCCAATCACTTCGACAGCGAAGCTTTCACCGCGGCCCTGGGACTGGAGGCCAACACCGACAGTCTAAGCGGGGATGCGCTGGTAGCTGTTCTATCACGCGCGTGCGACGCCACTATGCCGAGAAAAACACTGCCAAGAAACGGTAGATGCCCGGTCATCAGCAAAGAACCGATGTTACTTAAATCGTGGAATATGCCCAGAATCCGGGACTTCCGGAATTGTCGATGGTGGACAATAAATCCAAAGAATGTTTGATTGGCAATCAGTGATCTAAACGTACGAATCGAAGCAATTTGGTGACCATTTCAATAGTTTTTAGCCTTTGCGGTGTTACGATTCTACCGATTTATATGGGAAATTCCAGTGTAACCTTACTAACCACCCTGTAACTCCGGAACCAAAAGTCAGAACCAAATGAAATTCAGCAGCAGTCAATGGCATTACTGTATCTTTCATTTGAAATCAAGTTTGTAAAAATCGGTAGAGAATTCGCTGGGTAATAGGTGTGATATTTGCTTAGGAACTTGTCGAGGTCCCCGGAGGCATCATGAACCGTCATAGGTGGCCAATGTGGTCAAAGCTGCTTTGATTTATCATTAGTGATCCAGACCCGCTAACTAGCGTAATGTTGAGCCCATTTTAATATGTTTTACGTCATTTGGACATCATGGTTGTACCAGTTTTTATGGGAATTTGCTGTGTGACCGCACTCTTCAACCCGTAACTCCGGAACCGGAACCTCAATAGCAGCTTATGGGAGCGTTATACCTTTCAGATGAAACTAAGTTTGTGAAAATTGATTCAGCCATCTCTGAGAAAACTGTGTGAGTTTAAATGACACACACATACATACACACACAGACATTGCCGATCTCGACGAACTGAATCGAATGGTATATGACACTCGGCCTTCCGGGCCTCTGTTGAAAAGTCGATTTTTTCAGTGATTGCATAGCCTTTCTTTATATGAGAAAGGCAAAAGTTATACGATCTCTCAGAATTCTGCAATATTTGGTAAAATCGTTCCTTACCAAAAAATATTAGATAAATATTTCTTTATTTCGTCATTAGGGTTTCCCTTTCTACGTTAGGGTGGTTCAAAAAATCGTGATTTTTCAAAAGTTGATTTTTTTTTAAAATTCATAACATTTGAACCGCTGAACCGATTTTCATGGGTTAGGGGAACATGGGGAGACTTGACCAGGTTTTCAGCTAAAACTGCATAAATCTCTAAAAAAGCCTTCAATCCCCCAAAAATTATTCAGATATAATGCACAAAGTTATTGCGCGTCTTCATAGTTTTTTGCAGAATTTTTAATTTAATTTTTGAAAAGTTACAATAGTTTTTCTGTGATCGTTTTTTCTGGTCAAGTCTCCCCATTGCGGGGGGACATTTGATAAATTTTGATTTTTTTAAATACATTTATTTTTAAAGAATAACTGTACTGCTTGCATTGCATGTTCACACGTCACGAAATCAGTCCTACTATTGCTAACTTTGCTTACAAATTTTTTTAAATATAAAGACTTATGTTTGGGGTGGGATTTTTTTATGGCGTGATTAACATTAACAGTAGATACCAAAGCATAATAAATATTAGGAATTTTGTATCTTTCTTCAGCTGATCGCCACTTGGTCAAGTCTCCCCATAAAATCTTGGTCAAGTCTCCCCAACATTAGTAATTGCGTTCAATTTCATGCGAATTCTAGTAATAACTATTCCAATGTTCCAGTTTATGTAAAATCATTTCACTGCTTCGCAACGATTAAGATGGTATATTAGTCCTTTAATAGTAATTAGTAGTCGAGTTGATATGTTCATACAAAGTTTGATAAAAAATTACATCATTTAATGCAAATTTATTAATCACGTAATATTTTCTGCAAGGAAAGGATTTTTTACTCCAAACTTTCAAAATTACCTTAAGGGATCGAAACAAGTATAAAAATATTTTTGAAAAAAATAAAGAATCCAATTATCAACCCTAAGAAATATCGAGTTTTATATATTTATATATATATATATATATATATATATATATATATATATATATATATATATATATATATATATATATATATATATATATATATATATATATATATATATATATATATATATATATATATATATATATATATATATATATATATATATATATATATATATATATATATATATATATATATATATATATATATATATATATATATATATATATATATATATATATATATATATATTGGCATCACTGTTTGCTACACCGCGGTCGTCAACAAGGCTAGTAGTTTTCTTTTCAATTTATACTTGTTGAACAATCGTGATCGCTTTTATTTTTGCACGGTTTATTTTTCGTGTTAATCGGTTGTGGAAGAACTTTGAAGTTTCGTGAACTTAACCAGCATCATATCCGATAGCTGCAAGTGTTGTTTTAGTGAAAGTGATAGTTTTTTTTCTCTACTTGACGTTATCACTTTGCACAACGTTACGCTCAATTTGTTGGCAAAAGCGACATCTTCTGGTGGATAGCTGATAGTTGCATGCAAGTTCGCCTCATTTTTGCTGCGTATATTGCATACTCGGTAGGCGCTTTTTTCTTCGCTCAAAAGCATGGCTTGTACCAACTGCTCGAAAGTTATAAATGATTCTGAGCGAATCACCTGTCGTGGGTACTGCGGAAATTCGTTTCACATGATATGTGTCAAGATGGATTATGACGTCCGTGATGTCCTGGGAATCTACTCACGGAATATATTCTGGATGTGTAACGGATGTGCTGATTTGTTCTGTAACGATAATTTCCGCAAAATGGCTTCGCGTTGTTGCGACAATACAATGCCCGACGACAATTCTCTGAAATCATTGAAGGATGACATAGCTGATTTAAAAGATGTCGTTAAAGCTCTCTCGGTTAAAGTCGACACAAAACCGCTATCTCCAACGGTAAATACACCTTGGACAAGGATTGCTGCATATAATCCCGTTCCAAACACTACTAAGCGCAAGCGTGAAGATGATCCGCTCAAAGCAAAAATCACTAATATTCATGGAGCAAAAGCTGCCTTTGAATCGATAAAAACAGTATCACCACCTGAGGAGCTGTTATGGGTCTATTTGTCTGCATTTGATTCCAGCACGACGGACGATGAGGTTTCTACACTTGTGAAAGATTGTCTGGGAAAGGATATGCAACCAAAAATAGTTCGCCTAGTTCCTAAGGACAAGGATCTCTCATCTCTGAGCTTCATCACCTTCAAAGTTGGCGTATATATATATATATATATATATATATATATATATATATATATATATATATATATATATATATATATATATATATATATATATATATATATATATATATATATATATATATATATATATATATATATATATATATATATATATATTAATATATATATATATATATATATATATATATATATATATATATATATATATATATATATATATATATATATATATATATATATATATATATATATATATATATATATATATATATATATATATATATATATATATATATATATATATATATATATATATATATATATATATATATATATATATATATATATATATATATATATATATATATATATTGGCATCACTGTTTGCTACACCGCGGTCGTCAACAAGGCTAGTAGTTTTCTTTTCAATTTATACTTGTTGAACAATCGTGATCGCTTTTATTTTTGCACGGTTTATTTTTCGTGTTAATCGGTTGTGGAAGAACTTTGAAGTTTCGTGAACTTAACCAGCATCATATCCGATAGCTGCAAGTGTTGTTTTAGTGAAAGTGATAGTTTTTTTCTCTACTTGACGTTATCACTTTGCACAACGTTACGCTCAATTTGTTGGCAAAAGCGACATCTTCTGGTGGATAGCTGATAGTTGCATGCAAGTTCGCCTCATTTTTGCTGCGTATATTGCATACTCGGTAGGCGCTTTTTTCTTCGCTCAAAAGCATGGCTTGTACCAACTGCTCGAAAGTTATAAATGATTCTGAGCGAATCACCTGTCGTGGGTACTGCGGAAATTCGTTTCACATGATATGTGTCAAGATGGATTATGACGTCCGTGATGTCCTGGGAATCTACTCACGGAATTTATTCTGGATGTGTAACGGATGTGCTGATTTGTTCTGTAACGATAATTTCCGCAAAATGGCTTCGCGTTGTTGCGACAATACAATGCCCGACGACAATTCTCTGAAATCATTGAAGGATGACATAGCTGATTTAAAAGATGTCGTTAAAGCTCTCTCGGTTAAAGTCGACACAAAACCGCTATCTCCAACGGTAAATACACCTTGGACAAGGATTGCTGCATATAATCCCGTTCCAAACACTACTAAGCGCAAGCGTGAAGATGATCCGCTCAAAGCAAAAATCACTAATATTCATGGAGCAAAAGCTGCCTTTGAATCGATAAAAACAGTATCACCACCTGAGGAGCTGTTATGGGTCTATTTGTCTGCATTTGATTCCAGCACGACGGACGATGAGGTTTCTACACTTGTGAAAGATTGTCTGGGAAAGGATATGCAACCAAAAATAGTTCGCCTAGTTCCTAAGGACAAGGATCTCTCATCTCTGAGCTTCATCACCTTCAAAGTTGGCGTTAGCAAATCATGCAGGGATAAGGCTCTGTCCAAAGACTCTTGGCCGGAGAACATCTACTTTCGTGAATTTGTGACCAATTCAAAAATTCAACGGCCTATCATCAGGATTGCTGCGGAGAAGAATCCATCTGGTGGTGGACAGTAGCGCCAAGCTATCCCGGATAAACTCGTCTGTCTAACTTCATGTTCCTCGGTGAGCGACCTCGGACTACCTGACGAATCGGCAACTTCTTCTGTGTCAGGTAAAGCCAAGAAGGGTATATGTCCTTCCGAAGCACTTCAAGATGCTGCACACCCTCAATGTAAATTTCACTTACAGTCTGCTGATGAACACAACTCAATCGACTCTACCGCTCCAGCGAACCTCCAATGTCAAAATGATAATTTCGATCGCATCGCATCTGTCCGCTCAGGTAAACATTTGAATAATATATGTCCTTCCGAAGCTACACGTGATACTGCGCACCTTCAAGTATGCCTCCCGTTGCAGTCAGCCGCTGGACACAACAGTTATGACGCAGTCATTCTCTCCGCATCGCAGCTTGTTCCCCTTCCTGACAACGGTACATCCTGCTCTCCCCGCGCTATTTGCGGCGATAGTAATCATCGAGCCCGCAGTCCTGAAACTTGGTATGCAGCACGACACCTCTCACATGACACTGATGGTTTGCGGATTTATTATCAGAACGCGAGAGGGCTTAAGACGAAAATTGATGACGTGTATTTAGCTGCTGTGGACGGTGACTACGATGTTTGCGTCTTCACCGAAACATGGCTCGATGCGCGGATATCATCAGTGCAGCTTTTCGGCGATGCTTACACCGTATACCGTGCGGACCGAAATAGTGGCAATAGTATTCGCGGACGTGGAGGAGGAGTTTTGATTGCTGTTTCCACCGCATTTGCCTCATGATTGATGTAGGCAATTTAACCAATGTTGAAGCTGTTTGGGTTAGAATTACAACTCCATCGAGGAACTTTTATATTGGTGCTGTCTATATTCCTCCTGAAAAGCGACTCGACTGCAATATCATGCAACTTCACATGGATGCTGTGAATAACGCTTCTTCACAAGCTGGCGCGGATGGCGTGATGATTGTCCTTGGTGATTTCAATCAGCCAGGGCTCATTTGGGTGCCGTCACGACACGGATACGCTTACCCAGACCCGATTGCTTCGACAACCAACATCGCCAGTCGTTTGCTACTGGATGGATTTGCTTTCAACGGACTAAGTCAAGTAAGCATGATTCCTAACCACCAGTCACGCTTTCTGGATCTCGTCTTTGTTAGTGAAACTATTATACCTGTATGTTCCGTCAATGAAGCATCCAGCGTGATTGTTCCACTTGACAACTTTCATCCCGCGCTTGAAATCTCAATTGGCACTATTCGATCAGTTCAGTATGTAGAAACTCTTTCTGTCGACCGTCTCAGCTTTCGCAAAACTGATTTTGTAAAGCTGCGCAGTTCTCTGTCGCAAATTGATTGGAGTGTACTGCATGCCCAAGTGAGTGTTAATGCTGCAGTTGCCATCTACAAGCGACTACTACTGAACTGTGTTGAGACCTCAGTGCCTAAATGTCAGCCTCCTAGCAAGCCGCCCTGGTCTAACAGCACTCTTCGAAAGCTAAAACGTACTCGAGCAAAAACCCTACGTGCGTACACAAATCGACGGAATCCTCTTTCTAAGCGCATGTTCACTTTAGCCAGTAATGAGTATCGTTGTTACAACAAGCTTCTGTACAAACGCTATGTAAACCGCATCCAGAATAATCTGCGCCGAAACCCGAAGGGCTTTTGGTCATTTGTCAACACGAAGCTTAAAGAAACTGGACTTCCATCACGGATGCTTTACGACGGCGAAGAAGCTACGACAACTGTGGCGAAATATACGCTGTTTGCCAGATTCTTCTCGAGTGTTTTTTCAACTGACTCGCCAACCGCAATCGAACTCGAAAATGCCTCTCGTGACGTTCCTGCTTGTGCTGTTGATTTTGATGTGTTTACTGTCTCTGAACAAATGGTTATATCTGCAATCCGGAAAACCAAGTCATCTTATGCACCTGGCCTCAGTGCTATACCTTCAACTGTATTGAAAAAATGTTCGGACTTACTTGTAACACCACTTGCATATATTTTTAACCTATCGCTTCTGCAGCAAACGTTTCCGGAGGATTGGAAATGCTCAGTAATGTTTCCGGTATTCAAGAAAGGCGACAAACGCAACATAGCGAACTATCGCGGAATCACTTCGCTAGGAGTCGAATCTAAAGTGTTTGAATCAATTATCAACGAAGCGTTGTTTTCTGCTTGTCGACACTACATTAGCGCATCCCAGCACGGATTTTTCCCAGGACGTTCAGTCGAGACGAATCTCGTCTGCTTTACGTCATTTTGCACGGAACAAATGTCTAAGAAATTGCAGGTGGATACTATTTACACTGATCTAAAGGCAGCTTTTGATAAAGTTAACCATGAGATACTGGTAACAAAGCTTGATAAGCTAGGGTGTTCAATTAGATTCTGCCATTGGCTTCGATCCTACCTTGTGCACCGTGAAGTCGTTGTTCAAATTGGCGATATTGTTTCAGAATCCTTTTTCAACACTTCCGGAGTTCCTCAAGGTAGTACGCTAGGTCCACTACTTTTTTCACTGTTCGTAAACGATGCGGTTTTCGTTCTAAACCGTGGAGGAAAGCTGTTTTTTGCCGACGGCTTAAAATTTTTTCTTGTTATACGGTATGAAGCCGATTGCCGTGAGCTACAGCATCTTATTGACACCTTTTATAGCTGGTGTGTAAGAAACATGATGGTCCTTAGCGTTGCAAAATGTTTTGTCATCAGCTATTATCGAACGAGAAATATGCTTACCTTCAACTATAACATCGCAGGAACTCAGCTACAACGCGTTGACCACGTGAAGGATCTAGGAGTCGTTCTTGATGAAAAGCTAACGTATACTCATCACGTCTCAGCGACCATCGACAAAGCTAATCGATTGCTAGGATTTATTTTCAAAATATCCAACGAATTTCGGGATCCTCTATGTTTCAAGGCTCTTTATTGCTCATTGGTGCGCTCGCAGTTGGAATTTGCAAACGTCGTTTGGTGCCCTTATCAAGCTACGTGGAGCCTTAGGATCGAAGCAGTCCAGCGTAAATTCATACGGTATGCGTTACGTGAATTGCCGTGGAACGATCCATTAAACCTGCCACCGTACGAGGACCGTTGTCGTCTTTTAGGACTTAATACTTTAACACGCCGGAGACATGCAGCGCAAGCTACCTTCGTGTCAAAGATTCTGCTGGCTGAATATGATGATCCGGAGCTACTAGCGCAAATCAAGCTCTACGCGCCTACCCGCTCTCTTCGCCCTCGAGCCCTACTGCAATCTGAAATGCGCAGCACCAACTACGCTACAAATAGCCCAATTTTAGCAATGAGTCGTCGCTTCAACGAGTTTGCTGAAATTTTTGACTTCGTCATGAACTCTTCGCAGTTTCGTCGTGGTGTATTGTCATTATTTTAATTATGTTTAGTTTACCTTAGTTAAATATAGTTCATTAAGACAAATTGTCAGTTGGACTTTTTTTATACAAATGGCCTGCGTTAAGCCAAACCGAGCTAAGCGCCATAATTTTTTTCGTGTATTTTTCGTACCAAAATTCATTTTTCGATAACTTACCATTTACGTAGAAAGTCAAAGAACACTTGCTTGCTTTCGTTTGCTATTTGAGCTCCCAAAACATAATAGATATTAGAGTTCCTGGTGTTACATTGGATGTTAAAGCGATTTTAGATAAAGTACCTCAAAATGGCGCTTGGTCCTCTTTGGCTTAACACAGGCCAAATACAAATACAAATATATATATATATATATATATATATATATATATATATATATATATATATATATATATATATATATATATATATATATATATATATATATATATATATATATATATATATATATATATATATATATATATATATATATATATATATATATATATATATATATATATATATATATATATATATATATATATATATATATATATATATATATATATATATATATATATATATATATATATATATATATATATATATATATATATATATATATATATATATATATATATATATATAATATATATATATATATATATATATATATATATATATATATATATATATATATATATATATATATATATATATATATATATATATATATATATATATATATATATATATATATATATATATATTTGTATTTGTATTTGTATAAAAAAAGTCCAACTGACAATTTGTCTTAATGAACTATATTTAACTAAGGTAAACTAAACATAATTAAAATAATGACAATACACCACGACGAAACTGCGAAGAGTTCATGACGAAGTCAAAAATTTCAGCAAACTCGTTGAAGCGACGACTCATTGCCAAAATTGGGCTATTTGTAGCGTAGTTGGTGCTGCGCATTTCAGAATGCAGTAGGGCTCGAGGGCGAAGAGAGCGGGTAGGCGCGTAGAGCTTGATTTGCGCTAGTAGCTCCGGATCATCATATTCAGCCAGCAGAATCTTTGACACGAAGGTAGCTTGCGCTGCATGTCTCCGGCGTGTTAAAGTATTAAGTCCTAAAAGACGACAACGGTCCTCGTACGGTGGCAGGTTTAATGGATCGTTCCACGGCAATTCACGTAACGCATACCGTATGAATTTACGCTGGACTGCTTCGATCCTAAGGCTCCACGTAGCTTGATAAGGGCACCAAACGACGTTTGCAAATTCCAACTGCGAGCGCACCAATTAGCAATAAAGAGCCTTGAAACATAGAGGATCCCGAAATTCGTTGGATATTTTGAAAATAAATCCTAGCAATCGATTAGCTTTGTCGATGGTCGCTGAGACGTGATGAGTATACGTTAGCTTTTCATGAAGAACGACTCCTAGATCCTTCACGTGGTCAACGCGTTGTAGCTGAGTTCCTGCGATGTTATAGTTGAAGGTAAGCATATTTCTCGTTCGATAATAGCTGATGACAAAACATTTTGCAACGCTAAGGACCATCATGTTTCTTACACACCAGCTATAAAAGGTGTCAATAAGATGCTGTAGCTCACGGCAATCGGCTTCATTCCGTATAACAAGAAAAAATTTTAAGTCGTCGGCAAAAAACAGCTTTCCTCCACGGTTTAGAACGAAAACCGCATCGTTTGCGAACAGTGAAAAAAGTAGTGGACCTAGCGTACTACCTTGAGGAACTCCGGAAGTGTTGAAAAAGGATTCTGAAACAATATCGCCAATTTGAACAACGACTTCACGGTGCACAAGGTAGGATCGAAGCCAATGGCAGAATCTAGTAGAACACCCTAGCTTATCAAGCTTTGTTACCAGTATCTCATGGTTAACTTTATCAAAAGCTGCCTTTAGATCAGTGTAAATAGTATCCACCTGCAATTTCTTAGACATTTGTTCCGTGCAAAATGACGTAAAGCAGACGAGATTCGTCTCGACTGAACGTCCTGGGAAAAATCCGTGCTGGGATGCGCTAATGTAGTGTCGACAAGCAGAAAACAACGCTTCGTTGATAATTGATTCAAACACTTTAGATTCGACACCTAGCGAAGTGATTCCGCGATAGTTCGCTATGTTGCGTTTGTCGCCTTTCTTGAATACCGGAAACATTACTGAGCATTTCCAATCCTCCGGAAACGTTCGCTGCAGAAGCGATAGGTTAAAAATATATGCAAGTGGTGTTACAAGTAAGTCCGAACATTTTTTCAATACAGTTGAAGGTATAGCACTGAGGCCAGGTGCATAAGATGACTTGGTTTTCCGGATTGCAGATATAACCATTTGTTCAGAGACAGTAAACACATCAAAATCAACAGCACAAGCAGGAACGTCACGAGAGGCATTTTCGAGTTCGATTGCGGTTGGCGAGTCAGTTGAAAAAACACTCGAGAAGAATCTGGCAAACAGCGTATATTTCGCCACAGTTGTCGTAGCTTCTTCGCCGTCGTAAAGCATCCGTGATGGAAGTCCAGTTTCTTTAAGCTTCGTGTTGACAAATGACCAAAAGCCCTTCGGGTTTCGGCGCAGATTATTCTGGATGCGGTTTACATAGCGTTTGTACAGAAACTTGTTGTAACAACGATACTCATTACTGGCTAAAGTGAACATGCGCTTAGAAAGAGGATTCCGTCGATTTGTGTACGCACGTAGGGTTTTTGCTCGAGTACGTTTTAGCTTTCGAAGAGTGCTGTTAGACCAGGGCGGCTTGCTAGGAGGCTGACATTTAGGCACTGAGGTCTCAACACAGTTCAGTAGTAGTCGCTTGTAGATGGCAACTGCAGCATTAACACTCACTTGGGCATGCAGTACACTCCAATATATATATATATATATATATATATATATATATATATATATATATATATATATATATATATATATATATATATATATATATATATATATATATATATATATATATATATATATATATATATATATATATATATATATATATATATATATATATATATATATATATATATATATATATATATATATATATATATATATATATATATATATATATATATATATATATATATATATATATATATATATATATATATATATATATATATATATATATATATATATATATATATATATATATATATATATATATATATATATATATATATATATATATATATATATATATATATATATATATATATATATATATATATATATATATATATATATATATATATATATATATATATATATATATATATATATATATATATATATATATATATATATATATATATATATATATATATATATATATATATATATATATATATATATATATATATATATATATATATATATATATATATATATATATATATATATATATATATATATATATATATATATATATATATATATATATATATATATATATATATATATATATATA